>NW_006263615.1:23551-23752 GCF_000469605.1 Apis dorsata | reverse complement strand
CTCTCTCTCTCTCTCTCTCTCTCTCTCTCTCTCTCTCTCTCTCTCTCTCTCTCTCTCTGTATACATATGTACATAAGAATCGGTTATATATATTTTTTAATTTTTTATTTTACATCGAAAAACGTAATATCGTAATTAAATATCCACTGAGAGAAGCTATTGAATAACTCGATCTCGTCTGATCTGTCCCTATAGGATAGA
>NW_006263615.1:17587-23329 GCF_000469605.1 Apis dorsata | reverse complement strand
TTTTTTTTTTTTTTATCATTTCTTTTCATCACGTATTTTCACAAATCATCATCCACTTGATTGATGATCATTAATTTATGATAGGAATAGTGACGATGTTTCTAGTTGGTTCGTGATTGAAAAGAAAAAAACAAGAAGGGAAGAAATTGAAGTTTGAAATAAACGAGTTCTCGATAAAGAGAAATTCAGTTTAAAGTTCACGTAAATTCCATTGACATTGTTAATTAATCTCTTTTCGTTTCGGAGATAAACAAATTGTTTGAGAACAATCACTGTTGAGAATAATAATATTGGATATAAGATTTAAAAAAAAGATTAATAAAAAGAAGAAGAATTAAGTAATTCGAAGGAACTACTTACCGTTTTCTATTAGATAAAGATAATTGTGTTATTAGTCATCTTGGACTAATTATATGTTGCCAGTGAATATATTAATTCTTCTTGTGTTATTCTATTGCATAATGATATTGCAACATGCTGTTTAAGAGATCTGTTTTTTCTCTCTCGTTTCTTCTTCCTTTTTTTTTCTTTTTTCGAATTAATCTCTCAGTTAATTATCATTCTTTTTTTCTCGCTCGTTCGACGAAAATGATTGAGACGGAAGTAAGGGAAAGCAATTTTTATTGGACGAGAGAGAAGACATCATCGAGATTCGAAAACACAACAGTTAATAACACTTGTGTGAAAAGTGACAAAGCAAAGGGAATGATCGAGAAATCGACAACCGATCGAATAAATAATTGCTCGATTTTTCACTTTTCGCGTGCAAAAAAAAAAAAAAACGATATCACGTAATACTTGATGTAATACGAAACTATTGAAACGATAGATTATCAGAAAATTTTCTGCCCAGAACAGAGACAATTAATCTCGCATCATCGATGATTTCGAATTGCAATTTTACGAGCGGCGGATTCAGCGTTATGTATCATCCATCTAAAATAATTATATTCAATTATCCGACTGTGCGCTGTGTGGAGAATTTAATCGATAACAATTTAATCATAAATGTTTCTTTTTTTCCTTTTTTTTTTCCTTTTTTTTTTTCTACGTTTACTCTAACACACACATATGCCAAATTGCAAATTTCACGGTTCAAAGCATTCTGCCCGATCCCGTTATTGTTGATTAATCGATACGTGTATGATGGTTGATGACTTTAAGATAATCATATTTTGCATTCGATAGCAAATCGATAGACTATACAACGAAGCGACGTTTTGAACGAGAGACGTATTGAAACGACAATTAATAATATTTGGAATGTTTTGCTTTTGTGAATGGTAACATCATCATTAATCGTGTTTAATCGTCGTCGTTTCGATAAAATAATTCGTGAAAATATGTAAGGATCAATACGTGACACGATGTCGATCGATGCTTTAGATTTTTTTTTTTTTTCTTACTTCATACAATTTACGTATCGCCGCAGTTACCATGTTTGTGAAAATTACGTTCACATAAGCGGAACCTTGAGACAAGACAAGGTGTGGTGTAATATCTTTTGATTCCTGCGCACGGAAGAATCGGATAATCAGTATTTGCTGCAAATCTGTCCGGTTTCCCGGAGGGGCCAAGGGAAGGGAGAAAATCGTTCAACGCGTCACTTTAATCCGCCATTATTTAATTTTTTCTCGTTTCGAAATTCGCGACGTTTAAGAGAGCGGATTGAAATTCGAGAGACGGAAAGGAACGTCGTCTTCTTCTTATGCATATCTTCTTTTCCATATTAAATTTTTTTTTTTTTTTCCACTCGATATGAAACAGGAGAGATAAAATTTTAATTTAAATAAATTAATATAATAATAATTTAAATTTAATTTAATAAACAATAACAATTTTCTCACGTGATGAAACGAAACGTTACGCGGTCTTATCAAAACAACGATTAACTCGATAATTATACGCTGGGAAATAAAAGTGTATTAAAGAAAAAAGAAGGAGAGGAGGAGGAAGAAGAAGAAAAGAGGGATTTCTGGAAAACGGATAATGTATTAATTTTTTTATGATTCGATATCATTATGCAGTGTTCTCATGCAACAATGATAGGCGCGATGTAACGTATTGTGGTAACTAATAATAATAAATGAAACGTAATTGTGTATAATAAGTTTTATATATTTTAATGAAAAAAAAAAAAAAGCAATTTCCGTTCGTTTTAAACGCAAAACGATTATATACTTATTTGTCCTTCTATAAAAGTTATCTAAAAAAATCAACGAAAAAGTCTCAAATCTCAGTTTCGAGATGTTAAAAATTAATCGAAGCAATTATAATTAATCGTCGTTGATGATAATTAATACACTTTTTTTTTTAATAGAAAAAATTAATGACAAGCAAATGATTCATTCATATCAGAACCGAGATATTACGCTAATCGACAAATTTCGATGATAAATCGCACGATCGAGTTAGTCGATTCAATGCTACGAATTATTATTATTGGGATCTCGAAGCTTTGGCAAATTTTTCACGAAGGTTTCATTTCACGTTTTTCTTTTTTTTCTTAATGTGATAATTCATCGCAAATGACATTATCAAATGTTTAATAATTATTATAATATTATCGTCGAAACTGTGAAAATATGCGTTATAATATTTAATTTCCCTTTCTATTAATCGAATAACGTATTTTGATTGACTTATTGATGTCCATCGATTCACGCGATTTTTTTTCTATTGAAAAATATACAATTTATCTCGTTATATTCACGATATGATGATTGCTTTTCGCGTTCGTAGATAGATAACGGCGGAGAAGTTAAGCGAATTCTGAAAGGAAAGGATTTACTGAAAGCATTAGATTTAGCTACGACCATTCAAATTGCAAGATAGACGCTTTCTAAGTCAATGGAAGGGAATGAAACTTTCTCTTAAAGTCATCCAAAGTATATTCAACAAAATTATGCTCATTGTTAAAACATCAACTTCTTCATCGAGTGTTTCTAAGTAATAGAACGAATGGCTAATTTAAATATCTGTTAAAAATAAATTAGCGTATTAAATTTAATGATTAATACGCATTATATAAGGAATTTGATTTTAATATTTTATGATTTTAATATGAAAATATTCCGCTAAGTATTCATTAGTATCATTAGATTAGATATATTCATCTTCAAAGGAATATATTATCAATAGAGCCATTATGATGCCGGTAAGAGTATAAAGGAATAAGAAAAAGTGAATATATAATAAATGGAATAAAAAAAAAAAAGAGGAAATTTCAAAAATCAAAATATCAATAAATCTATTAAAAATTTAAGAACGACAGTTGACTTTTTTTTAATAAGTTATGTATAAGTAATATAATTATCAGTAAACGATAATATCTCAAAGTTTAAAAGATTTACGGTGTGTTGGTCTCTTGAAACACATGTAGTATTGCATCATATAATTGTAAATACATAATTATGTTGTTATTCACTATGAATCGATAAAAAGACGCAAATTAAAACGAAGCAATATTTTTTTTATTTTTATTTTTATTTTTTTTTTTTGTATTCCAACAAATAGTTCATAATAGATAAAAATTATTTTAGGCTTTTAATATTTTTTTGCTCGTAAGAATGTAAAAAATGTTTAATATTAATTATTTTTTATCATAGATCAAATGAAAATAATATCGGGGTAATTTAAAATACGTATCTCGTCCTAATCTAATTCTGATATATATTATATTTCATGGAAATTTTGATACAATTTTGTTAAAAAATTAATCAATGAGAATCAAGTTGTGCAGGTCAGAATCGAGAGACGAATGATAGAATTATTATTATCAGAGGCAATCAGTGTCGCATGAGTTGCGGGTAATTGACACGATGGAGAAAAAAAAAACTCAGAAGTATAATTGAAGATCGATTCGCGTGAGGAAACAACGACAAGACTAATAGAAATCGCGTGTACAAAGTCTTCCGCAACGTATCTTCCTTCATCGCTTTTCGTAGAGAATACCGAAGCATTATGCAAGATATCACGATCCAACCTTGGCAATGACCACTAACCATGAGTTGCGTTGATATCGGCGTATGTCGGTTGTGTCATTAACTTGTTGCATTACAATAGTCATATAGTCACTCGTTTGACAATCGATATATATTGGATTAGGATTTTTAGCTCTTCGTTAAAATGTTCCTAAAAAAACAATCTGTAATCGATATTTTAAAATTTATTACTTTGTCAACGTGATGCAAATTTATTTTATTTATATGATGGATCGATTAAAAAGTATTTATAAATATAAAAGAAATGATATCATAATTTCAATGTATTAATGATCTTTGTAACATGAATAATCATATTTTAAATGTAAAATATTATACTTCAAAAATCGAAACTTTTTTGTATATAAAAATTATCTTTGCTTTAAAATGCTACATTATAATTTTCTTATAATTTTTCTTCGTGACAGATTAAAAGTTTATTAGAATAACTCTTTTAATTAGATAATTTAATAATCTGATCACGTGTTTGATTTGTTGAAAAAAATAAATAAGCAACGATATAATTTTTCAAATAAACATCAAATTGAAAAATTCATACATTAATTAGGTTATTATCTCTTACAAGTAAATTCATTACTTGTCATTAAAATTGAAGAAAAAAAAATAAAATGTCTGCAATTTATGTTAGCAATTTCGATGTTACAACTTTTTTATTTAAAGAAAATAAAATAACGACAATATTGGAGAAATTAAATGAAAGTACTTTTCTGCTATGATCTCTAAATAGAGTAAAAAAAAAGTATTTAATAGATGTTTCGTTACCATTAAACGATAAGATTTGCAATTTTTTTATAAATCTATTAGTTTCTTAAAAACTTTTCTTAAAATATATATTCTTTTAAACTTATATAGCAATCGTTTCAATTTATTTTTCTTACTATAAATAGATAAATTTTACTTACTTATTATTTATTATTTTCTAATAAACTTTGAAACTTCTAGTAAAAAATTTAACTTTTAATTCAAAATTTAAACGCTAGTGGGCAGATAATGACGAATGTTTATGCAGATATCTACTTTATCTTGAGCAAAAATGACAAACACAAGTATAATATATTATGTTTTAATATATCGATTTCAAAAAGAATGAAAACGCTACATTCATTAAATTCGCAAGAATAACAAAAATTGAATAAAAAGAATTGAAAATTAAAAAATGTTAAAAAATTGAAAAATCTTCAAAATATGAAAAAATTATATAATATTATATAAAAATATAATATATTATATAAAAAGATTATAGATTAAATTATTAAAAAAAATTAAAAAAAAGAAATTAAAAAAAAAGAAATAAAAAATAATATACAAATATCAAATCGAAATATTGATATATTTAAAAAGAATCAGTCAACGAATTATCATACAATTTATCGTTCGTAGATAATGATATAATAACAGTTTCTCATCCATCTACAATACTATCCTATGTAGTTCAATAAGCAAAATTAAATACATCCGATCTTATCATTAATGATGATTCCAAACAAATATTTTTAAATATTTAAATGTTAAAATTTTTAAAAATATTAATATCTTATTTATATTTATATAATATAATAGTTTATTAATTTTAGAATTTTATTAATCTATTACAATTTATTAGAATCATTTTAAAAATATTTTTATATATAGCGAGCAAGAATGTTAATGTAATTAATAAATTTTTATTATTATTGATTATTAATTAATAACTAATAATATTGAATCAGTTATATTAAAAATATCTAGAAATACTCTA
>NW_006263615.1:8943-17401 GCF_000469605.1 Apis dorsata | reverse complement strand
ACTTTGATTATAAAATTATGATAATAAAAAATCATATTAATAAAATAGAATAGAATAGATTATATAATATAGTAGAATATTATATTATATATGTAATAAAATAGATAATCTTATTTGTCATAAAAATCACAAAATGCCATATATTATTCTTAGAAAGTTATTGAATCATTTAAAAATTAAATATAAATTATTTTATTTTACTTTGCTTTATTTCCTATGTTAAATTTACTTTATATTTAAATACATATAATTTATTTTATATATCATTCAATTATATTAGGATCAAACTTATATATCTTTCACTACAGTAGGATTATGTTCTTCATCAATTTTTCTTCTTAGTTCTATTATCTGTGATGCTGTACCTTCTTTATATGACCAATATTTATAATCATTATGTTTCTTTTGTAAATCAAATATTTGTTTTTCTAATTTAAATATTAATCGCTTGTTGTTAGCCACTGTTAATTTATGAAGAAGTTTTTCATATTCCATTTGCTCATTTGGAAAAAAGTATTTGGATAAAAATCTTGAAATAGGATGCTATAAAATTATTACATGCATGAATTTTTTATTTAATAAACATTTAAAATGTTTGTATATAAAATCTTACCCTATGATATTCCCATTGTTTTGGAATATATCCATCTGGAATTGGTTCTAATTGTGCAGGACCTATAAAAATATTGGTAAAAAAAATAATTAAACCAGCAGGTATAGCACCTACAAAGAAATAAAAATGCATCCAATCTTTAGTTTTATGCCACTGCCAACGACTTGCAGTTATTTCCATAGTTCGATGTTCTGACATCCATCTTAATGCCCCTAAAAATCATAAAATTAAATATATAATATATAATATGTTCTATTACAAAAATGTAAAATTTATAAATAATTTCACTGTAATAGTTTTAATATTTAAAAAAAAACATTTAAAAACATTTAAAAAATTTAAACTATTAAAAAAACTATAAACGAACAAACTGATATAATTTATATATTGTACGACAATTTATTGCATAACAAAACACTATCACTTTTGATCTACTGTATATACGAAATAAAATACAATCATCTTTATCACCTTGATTTTGAAATGTATAATTATTATTATTTTTTTCTATTAATTTATTTAATAATCCATTTCTATGAGAGATCTTTTGATTTCTTACAAACAAGAGTCTACTCAAGACGACCATTTTGGTTAGAACTACAATATAGAACAAAGTATTTATGTATATATTTCTTTACTAACTTATCGACAGTACTCTACCATTTGTAAACCGCGAAAATTTAAATTGCACATTGACTAAGAATCTACTTTATCAGTATTAAAATTGCTTAAGCATTATAATAATTACACAAACAAATTTGATCGATGACTTTTATTATAAATTCTTTTATTTTAATATATGAAATTATATTTAATATTTTGTATTTTATTTTTTTTTATAAAAGATTAAATTCGAAAAATATGTTTTGCATTATAAATTAACTAATAAAAAATAAAAAGTTCAATTTTCTTCCTATAAAAAATCTTTCTAAAAAAATCTATATTTAAACATAGTTGCAATTGCAAATAGAAAAAATTCGCAATGAAACTTTCGTGATGCCACATAAATATATATATATATATATAATATAAACTACGTTTAATATCAATGAAGTTGGGTTAAGTGAGTAATTGAACTCAAGAAATGATTCTAAATTATAAACACTCGCGAATCATTGTGAATCGTGTTCGAAAACGAAAATTGTTGGAAAATAAAATTAAAAGAAACTGGAAAAATTAAAATTTTATTATTAATTTATATACAATAATATGATATAAATATCTTAATGCAGTTATATTAATATTGTTACTAATAATAATATTTTATATTATTAATTATGCTATTATTAATATTAATATGCTAATATTAATAAACATTTTGAAATACTTATTCGGCATATTCATCGTTTGGCAAAGAACAAATATTAAAACACACTTCGAACAATTTGATCGTTTATGTAGAGCTGAGTGAGTAATTTGTGCATATATAGTCGTTGGAATAAATGATATCGATTCAAGTGAAATTAATACTGGCGTTGTATTGCTGAAGATTTTCACATTCGACGCGTCGTACATGATACATAACAACACTAGTATTAACTGGTATTATAAAATCGATTAGTAGTCACAAAAAAATATTAAGAACATTGCAACAATGATAAGTATTTGTTACTTTGTCGGAAAGATAACAAGGGTATGTTATAACAATGATTCGACTAAACACCCGTAAATTATATGATACATAACGTAGGTTGGGATACACGATATTTATATTCTTTAACGAGCCTATTATTGTCTAATAAAATATTATCTAATTATTCACTCAAAGATATTATGACTTATAATTGATAACTTTTCAACACGCAGAACTCTTCTTTTTATCTTTTTTTATGATTCTATTAGATATCTTATAGAAAAACAACATGTTTAATATTTTTTTTTTTTTTTTTTCTTTTGATTAAGACTCAAGTATGTGTATCGCAATCTATCTCGCGCAATAACATAAGGAAAGTTGCGACGCATTAATTCGAGAAAGTCAAATCGATTAGATATAATTTAATGAAAAAAAATTCAATAAAATTATTATTATTATTAACTGTAATTTCCCATTTTGGATGTTTACATCGTACGTACAGATTTCATCAAGAAGGTGGCCCTGAAGAAATGGGTTAAAGACCGCGAGCCTTTCCCAATATAATTTTACATGTTCTTTCGAGACACTCGGTCGCTTCGCGAATTTCCCCTTCTATCAAGCTTCACAAAGATAAATCTATGAAAAATTTACGTATACGGTGCACCATACAACCAGCAAATCCCTCTCGTTGTCCACGTGATTCGCACGTCCTTCTACTCATTGTTGTTTTCGTAATACATGCTGCTGTACACGTGAACTACATACATATTCCTATATCGGATATTTGGTGAGTCGGATCGTTGTTTGATTTTTCAAAATAATAAATTTTTCAAGATAAAAAAAAAAAAAAAAATGTTTTTGGGGTGAATTTTTTTTGATATTTTTTTTTTTTTTTTTTAAAAATTTTTTTTTTTTAAAAAAAAAAAATTTTTAAAAAAAAAAAAAAAAAAAAAAAAATTAATCCAAGTAAATTCATCCGAAAAATATTTTTATTTTTTTTACGATTGAAATTGATTTCACTTATAGAGATTGTATACATTTCATTCTTCAAAATAATATATGATCACGGTTAGAATAGTTCTATTCTCGAAGTTGGAACGCGAGGTTCGAACGAAAGGTTTCCTCCATTAGAATCACGCCATGAGCCTCGGTATTGCCCATCGACTGAACGTTTCGAGTGTGAATAGGTCATCGTCCAACAATATATGTATACTTCGTATCATACTGTCATATTGTGTGTGCTGAGCATTTAACAGACGGTGCTGTGCTTTCTAGACGCGTTAGCAACCCTTAAATTGTTCGCTTTGTCACCAGCAATATACCGACACAGAAAACAGACAACGTCGAGAAGATACGATCGACCGACCCGCAAGGCAAGCGTGCCCAGCCTTTAGTCGCGTACCGGCCACCGCGCACTGCACGTCGCGAGGTGTTTGTATCCGGAGGACGAGACTTCTGCTTCGTTCCACTGACAGAAAGGGGGAGAGAGAAAGAGAGAGAGAAATTAACCTAACAAACGAAAGAAACAAAGAAAGAGGCGTTCTCGTTCGAGTTCTTTCAAAATTTTAATTCAATTTTGATCCATCTGGTTAATTTATCGACGCTTCAGAATCGAATTTAAAACAGAGGAAGAAAAAGTCAAAAGTCAAAGGTGAGTAATTTATGCTTGCTTAATGTACATGTAAATTTGTTATTATATTTACGCCAGAGATGTTTTATCGATGTATCTGAACGTAAGTAAACGAAGAAGGTACGAAATTTTTGTCGAGTTATAAACTATTCGTTATTATAGAAATATCCGATGTATGTAATAAATGACAGAGAAGCACGAAGGTACAGAGTGCAGTCGTTGACTTTTCTTTGATCGATCCTTCCGTTCTCGTGGTTTTGCGAATAGGATTGACCGAAAGGCAGTCAGGCTCGAGTACGGGTCGAAGAAATCGACCAAGAGCTGAAACTCGCCTATTACGAGTCCCCTCATTGAAAGTCAGACATGGCAAATCCGTGTTTTTAACCAAGCGAAGAACCGCTTTCGAGAACAATCTTTGTTCTTAAGGTTCAAGGAAGTTCAAGTTACTCTGAACGTTATGAACATTTCACACACGTGAACACGATCGATCATCGTTACAAAAATAGACACCATGTGACAGTGACTTATTTCGATACTACGAGTAACATATACAAGGCTCTAAATAATTAGTGAAGCTTCGTTTCTCGAAGAAATATATTCTTTCTATATCGATCAGAGGTAGAAATTTTTTATGTGAATTCTGATTCGAATTTTCGTTGAAAATAACATTTGTCGTTAAATCAACCTAATGCTCGAATCGTCCAAAATATACAGAACGATATCTCTCTCCTTTGAATCGTGCCAGGTTCCTTTGTTTTGTTTTTACTTTGAAAATTTTTTCTAAGCATACATATACGAGTTTACGAGCTAACGACGTTATCATAATGGTTATAAACGTAAATGTGTTTCGATATCGACAAATGATTTAAACGTGTAAATGACGTAATTTTTATTATATCGTGCATTTATAAATCGTGCGTTTGACGCTTAACATAACGCGTATCCAATTTTATTTTCCGATCTTTGATCTGACCTGGTGCACGTTTCAAATCGAATCATCGTCGTTTCACATTTGAATGAATAGCAACCGAATAATAGGTGAGAATTATTCAGAATTTATATTTAAAACGACCGAAGGAAATTTACCTTTGTATTGATTGTAAAAGTCTGAGTGTAAAAAAAAAAAAAAAAAAAAAAAAATACGACGAAAAATTAAAAATAATTGCTATATATTTTATCACACACTTTTTTAGAAAAAGATAAATTTTCACGTAACGGTTTCATATGTGGATTATCTTGTTTCATTTACTCGATGGTCTAATCGATGATTAATGTAGATAAAGAGTTTTGTAAAATTAATCTATTTTAATATATTATTTGACTTAAAATCGACAATTAATCTTTGATAATTTCTATAAGTGTCGCAAACATTGTTTGCTCATTAAATAATTAAATAAAACACTTAATTCCTCTCAAAGATAATAGATATTCGTCAATTTCCAGTTATATATGCGACACGACAAATTATTATCGACATATTTGTCCTTAATTGTAAATCACGTGACGGGCTTCGGCACGTGAATCTCTTATGCAATCGTGCTTAAACTCTAAACTATCTTGATCGTGATTCAGTATCAAACGATTTCAAGAATCGTGTCGTGCTTGTTAACTCCTGATCTCGTTACAATTTTTCGCTCAAGGAAGAATAGATTTTCAGCGATTAGAAAGGAAAAAAACAATTTCACAAACAACTGATTTCCCCTTCCCTCGTTTTGCTCGAGAGGAATTCTACAGCTGCGTGCCGTAAAACAATTTAATCGGGATTCTCCTTGAGAGTCGAGTTTATTATCGTTCAAGGGTTGGTCGTCAAACGAGATAATTTCTTTTCTATAATATACAATAAGCTTAACAAGCTTCGTTTTTTTCAATCGAATATTTTCATTCGAATGGAATATTTCTCGCCTCGATTGGTCATTTCGTAGAAAAATAATCGGAAAATAATCGTTGATCTAATGATACAGTGAACGTCACGATGTATGCTCGAGGAACTTTCGCGAAGTTATTTTCCTCAGGGCGGTGCACACGTACGTATATATGTGCATGTTCTATTTTACGTTTCTACGAAAGAAGGTGAAAAATATCGTTGCGTTCGACATAGAAAGTCAATATTCTGCTGTGAGCGCAACTGTGAAATTATCGCGTAATTGTGTTAAAGTATTTTATGATCTCCTTCGAGATATTGGTTCGTGCCCACGATATGTGCATTGCGCGGAGAATTATGCAAGCGAACCACGTCTTCCACGTGACGTTCGATTATCGTTATCCTTTCGTGCAACCGGGAATATATATACGAATAATTTAAATAAAATTATATTTGATGTTTCGCATCTTTTCTTTTTTTCAGAATAACGTAAAATGGTGGCCAAGTACGAGATCCTCGCTTCGAGTTGACGAGGATACCTTTTAGAAAAGATCAAATTGACTAAAGCGTTAATTAAAAAAAAAAAAAAAAAAAGAGGGAGGAATAGATAAATATACGTTGTATCGTTGGAACGAGAGGCATAAAAACCAGCTATGGATCCTTACTCGTTAAGGTTAGTCTTAAGAAAATATGTTCACGTTGCTTCATAACAATTTACAGAGATAAATTGGATGCAAAGGGGAAAAGAAATCGCTTGATTAATATAATAATGGCGAACATGCAGCCTTTGTAATGAACGTCTGAATAAGAAATGATGTCATTCGATTTCTTAATTATCTCGAGTTGTATGCATGATTAATTTAACATTGTATCCATAACCAATGAAAGGGGATTAAATTATTCTCCTTTTGTGGCAGATGGTATTTATAAAATAGACCGATTCTCACATCCATCCATCCATCCATCCATCCATCCATCCGTCGCAGGTACAATCCTCTGAACTGGTTTTCGAAAGATTTCTTCACAAAGATTTTTTCCTTTTTCCTTTGTAGTCATCGTCTCTATTCACTTTCCATTCTGTGAACAGGGTCCTACATCCTACCGGGATAAATCCTGCTTTTCTTTTCCCCTTTTTACCTTCGAGAGCAAGGTAGTTTTCTCCCGTCGTTTTCCATTCTAGAGGGTAGAAACCATTTTGTTCCTTTCACCATTTGTAAAATTCTATTTCTTGAGTTTAACTGTTTATCGATTATTATTATTTATTATTGTGAAACAGCATAAATTATATTAATTATAAAAACATTTACGTACTAATAGCTTTAAGCAATTACTTATTTTTTTTTTTCTTTATCAAACCGTAATTTGAGCTTGTAACGTGTCACACGAACTGGCATGCTATTGTTCCGTGAAAAGAGGTTCTCAAAACTATTTGCTTAGTTGACTTTTTTTTTTTTAGACTGATTGGTTTCTGTTTCATAACACCTAGTAAGGATAATCGAGAATTCAGAGGATGACGATCTCGTATCGAAACTACATACGCGTATATAATTCCTCGATTGTCCTCGAAGACGAGAGAGGACTTAATCGAATCTGTTTTCGTGTTGTACACGTATTACAATGATCGGATGTAAGCGAATTTTGGAAAGTGTCCTTCACGACTCACGATTCTTCATCGAAGAATATATCGATGATCGATCGATGTATTTCATTAATTTCATCATCGAGTGGTTGTGGTAAAACGAACATTTTCATCGAATAATTTTAACGGAATTCGACGATCGATTTTTCTTTTCTTTTTTTTTTCTTTTTTCAACGCGATATCAAACGAAAACACGTGACTCGTTCGAAGGAATAACAGGAAGATTCATTCTCCGGAGAACCAGTTTTGCCGGCATATATGTATAAATTGTCGATGCTTCCTTGTCTTCGAGACGAGACGAGAGAAAGAAGAGTTGTTTAATTTTTCTTTCCTATTTTTCTCTTTTTTGATTAGATTAAAAAAAGAAAAAAAAATTATCCAGAATAACTACTAAAGCGTAAAACAAATTATCTAAAAAGAAAAGAAGAAAATCTTTATGAACATTGATCGTATTAAAAAAAATATATATATATATCGGATGAATGATTCAATTTTTTTAAACGTAATCAATTTCAACGAATCGACTTGTTTTTCGCAGTTTCAATTTTGGAAATTAAACTTTGACCTAATATTGTCATACGTTTCCTGCTAATATGGTTAATTTGTGTGTAGAACATCTCTTATATAAACGGCGTATAGCAAGACTTGTAAACAGAGAATGAACGAGGATCGAGTTAATATTTAAAAGTCAAACAGGCTAATGTTTCCTAAATGAAATTACCACGAAATTAATGAAATGATAATTTATCGCTTAGTATCGACGTTCTCTTTTTTTTTTTTTTTCTCCTCTCCAATTAATTTTTAATTAAAATCAATATATCGTTAATATTGAGGGAAGAATATCTAGCAAAGCAAGTTGCATTCTTTCGCTACAATGTAGGAAATACATGTATACCGGTAGGTGTTCTACTTCCACATCCATTTACAATCCGCTGTTGAATAGGTCAATTACTGTTACCGTGATATGTACTAGGTTGAAATGAAACAAGGCACGAGGATCGATTGGCGACTTGGTGATCGGTAGCCGGCTGATCATGAGCGTAAACGTGATCGTTACAAACATTGAAATTTTTGCATTGTTGTTTCTAAATGTTTTTTTTTATCTTATCATTTGTAACCAAACGACACGTCAAACGTTACGT
>NW_006263615.1:7390-7746 GCF_000469605.1 Apis dorsata | reverse complement strand
TTTTTTTTTTTTTTTTTTTTCAATCGATAAAATGGACTAAAACGAAGTAAAACATCTATATCTACAACGTTATATTAAAATTATTACTTGTACAAATGAATTATCTGGTTTAATCAAGGTGTGGCTCTTCGCGAATATCCGCCAAATATTCACTTTCGTATAATTGAACGCGATCATATTTGCCGCTCCTCCGTTTTATATTTCAGAAGAGTAAGGCTAAGGCTAAAGATGTCAGCGCTTAAAACACACACACACACACACATATATAATATTAGCTCCTTCTATTCTTAGGAAAGCTGTTTAATATTATTGGAACGAGTTTTTTTTTCAGTCAAGTGTCAACTAGTGCAATTGAG
>NW_006263615.1:5325-7285 GCF_000469605.1 Apis dorsata | reverse complement strand
TATATATATATATATATATATATATATATATATATATATATATGTAGTAAAGAATAATTAAATAAATTATGATAAAACATTTGATATTTACGGAGGGATCGTTTCTTGTCTAAACATTTAATACGCTCGACGATAATATCATAATTAGTCTTTGTCGTGTTTGCTTATGCACGATTCTCCCAATATATACTCGCAGTACGTAGTCGTTTCATTGATAATTCATGCAATTGTCTTATTGATTTCTACTGTTCGACTGTTGTTTTGTATCGTATACTGTTTGCTTGCGCGAAAGAAATTATCAAACATGATTCCACATGATACAATTGCCATTTCAAACACG
The DNA here is from genome assembly GCF_000469605.1 of Apis dorsata. Lineage (NCBI taxonomy): Eukaryota > Metazoa > Arthropoda > Insecta > Hymenoptera > Apidae > Apis > Apis dorsata. The sequence continues at coordinate 6,945 of NW_006263615.1, read as the reverse complement.
CTCGAGTCAGCGATAATTTAATCTTGACAAATTATTATTAGAGTGTTGGTAAGTGATGTGCAGGAGACTCTAAAGAATCCGTACCTCGACGATTACCTTGACTGAAGAAATACATATATGCGCACAGCGAGGGACTGGCCGTGTAGCTTTAAGATGCTCTTTTGAAATCGTTTTCTTCATCGAGACAAATCGATACCGGGAGAATCCGCCTCTCCCGCATCGCAGACAGACAACGTATACAAATTTATTCGTATTCGGAAGAGCGTTATTTTCATTCGATTCTTTTCAATTCTTTCTCGATAAATTTACGTATACGCATATACAAATATATATATATATAGAATATGTACAGGAAAAAACGATGACGATATCGACGTAATTTTCATTGAATATGTGATTTTTATCTAAGCGAAAAAATTATATAATTCTCACCTGCAGTCATGTGCAGTTTTTCACAGTTAGCAACAAACATTAGACTTTATAATAGATTTTATAGCGGATAATAAACGAGGATTAAATTAAAAGTGTCTATAATAAGATTTGTACAAGTATATCGCGAATCATTAACATTTTTCCATGTGGTGTATCTGAATCCATCGACGATAAAATTCTGAAATAACCGCGCGTTAATTCCTCAAGCACTTAATTAAACCGAGTTAAGGTCCAACAGCTTAGTGATATATATGACGCGTTTCTAGCTAGTGTTACACAACCACGTACTGTTTTCGTGCGGGAGCGATCTGGATGTCATTGCTCTTGCCTGGAAACCAGCTATATGTGTGTTTTGTATCGTTGTTGAATCCTCTTTATATCCAAAGGCGATTTAGCAATCATACGATGTACACATTGTCTACAACGCATCTGTCGATTATTTAAATCGATCCTCGAACCCGTTTTTTCAATGTGTTCTCGGTCATCGATCGATTTAAGTTGGATCAACTTGTCGCAATAAATCGCCAGCTGTTATAAATCTATTCGCAATTACTAACGCAGACATAAACATCGTGCATGCGTGATAAAACCGATTCGCATGATGTCACTGTTACGAAAGAAATGGATGCACAGTAGTAGTAGCAGTAGTAGTAGTAGTGGCGGCGGCACTACTACTGGAAATTGTATAGTTTTGAAATTGTTGATACTCGAGAAAATATTAGTTAGGAAAGAACTTTAATCAACTCTGTAACCAGATAGAGTTAATATTAAGAAACGAAAACATTTTGTCATACTGAGTGAGTCATTGCTCGCGGCGATTTATCTATGTTATTATATTCCACCATCTAGCCTTGAAAGTTAATAAAAAAAAATTCAAGCGGGTTTATAAACATTTATAAAATAGATTTATAAACGTTTTATAAATCATATCGCGGGGAAAACAAAACATACATATTCGTACCTCATTTAACATCCTTTATCGGATGTTTTGTCGTCTTTGATATTTTAATTATCGTACGAAGAGAAGAATAGAACGTTGTTTATACGGCTTTTCGTGTTTCAGTGTTGAACGCGAGGCGTCGAAGAATATCGAGGAAAATGAAAGAGAATGCTTCAAAGATGCGATCGTGTCGAGCAGAAGTCTCAACAAAGGCTTTGTCGAGCCTACCAACATTAAAAATGCCATAC
>NW_006263615.1:2553-5057 GCF_000469605.1 Apis dorsata | reverse complement strand
AAAAAAAAAAAAAAAAAAAAAAAAAAAAGAGAAACGAACAGATAATTAATCGAATCTATCCCTAGATCGCTTCCTGTATCATTGCCGCGTCTTTCCATATATCGGTAGGATTAGCCATGGCATATTCGGCTATACTGATTCCTCACCTCGAGGATCAAGACGCGGAATTGCACGCCACTCAAGAGCAGACTTCCTGGATCGGTAAACAACTTCTTACGAATAGAATTATTCGATTAGCGCGATATGTGAAAATTTACAAAGTAATGGAATCTTGCGAAGGAAAAAAAAATATATAATACGAATATAATCGATTTTCAGCTAGCGTGGTGGTAGTTTGCACACCTTTGGGCGCCGTGTTAGGTGGATTTTTAATGGAGACAGTGGGAAGGTTGCGGACCCTTCAATACGGAGCCATACCTTTCGTTGCAAGCTGGATCCTTATAGCACTTTCTACCAATATCCCGATGGTTTTAGTCGGTCGATTGTTAGCAGGGTTAGCCACGGCTATGGCTACGTCACCAGCGATCGTTTATATCACCGAGGTCGCGCGTCCGGAACTCAGAGGCTCGATGATATCTTTCGGTCCAACTTTGGCCTCGTTCGGCATGGTGCTTTCGTACTTAAAAGGTGCATACATTGACTGGAGAATTGTGGCCTGGCTAAGCATCGTTTACGCGGTTGTGCCGGTTATTTTGGTGCAATTTTTCGTCCCGGAATCGCCTGTATGGCTCGTTTCAAAAGGACGGCTAGATGATGCGAAGAAATCTTTGGAATGGTAAGGGAAAACGAGCAGAAACGTTTTAAATAAATAAGCTGTGACAAGGTATAAGGATGAAAATTTTTGCGACATGTATCAAATTTATTTCGTTGAAAATGTATTGACACGTGTATAGGGGGAAAAAATTACTCTAAATGACGTTTTATTTTAATTGTAGGTTGTACAAGCGCGAGGAAAAGCAAGGAAAAGTGTCTGCCGCGGAAGCACAATTTATCACAATTTTAAAAGAAAACGAGATTAAATTAAGCGAGCAAAGAAAAAGCAAACATGGCGGTATCTCTACTAAGTTGAGAGGATTTTTGAAACCAACAGGATGGAAACCAATGATGATACTTTTCCTATTCTTCTCCTTTCAACAGTTTTCTGGCATCTATATTACTCTTTTCTACGCTGTTACATGGTTCCAAGTAAATATCAATTGTCCTCGATTTTCTATCCAAGTATTGTAAATCATTGATTATACGTTTGATAATTACCATAATTACTGTCATTCAGGAAGTTGGTTCCGGTGTGGATGCATATGTAGCCTCGATTCTAGTCGGTGTAACTCGTTTTCTATGTTCGATGGTGAATACCTGGTTACTAAGACGATATAAGAGACGGCTTCTATGTATAATTTCATCCTTGGGAATGACTCTTTGTATGGGTGTTTCTGGTTACTTCACTTACCTTATTAAGAATGGCGATCGTTCCGGAAATTGGGTATAGAAATTAAATTATTATATCATTAAATGCAGAGAATTAAATAAAAAAATTATTTTCATGTTGTCCATCCGTTTTTAGGTTCCTGTTTTATGCCTGTTACTCTACGTTTGCACGTCTATGGTCGGTATGTTGACTATTCCATGGACTATGACGGCCGAATTGTTCCCAACCGAAATCCGAGGCATCGCCCATTCCATTAGTTATTCTATAGCCAATTTACTCATGTTTTCTGCTCTGCAGAGTTACAGAAGTTTACAAGATTTTCTGGGTGGTATGTGTACAATACTTTACGAATGCCACGTGTATTTCCTTCAATCGATTTTTATACATTTTTGTACAATCGCAGGTTCTCATACTGTGCAATGGTTTTTTGCTGGCGTTTCGTTAGCAGCCGTCGTTTTCGTATGGTTGTTACTTCCAGAGACTCATGGTAAAAAACTGTCCGAGATCGAGGAGTATTTCCAAAATCATTTCCTAGCTGTTGGAGCTGAAGCGAAAACAAGGAAACGAAGAAGACAAAGAAGAGCGCAGCGAAACGCCAAATCGTCCGCTACGCAACCATTGAATCCTAAAACTATACAAAACGTGTAAATTTTTCTTCCATGAGGCTGGAATCGTACAAAGAATTCCTAGCCAGAGCGTACGTATAGCGTATACTCTATACATGACACACAAATTATCTTTTAGTTCAAAGTTGTTACCCCTGTAAAAGATAAAATACGCGCCCAAATTTTTATAAATTATATTGATTTACTTTAATATTAATATTAAGATTGTTGGCATTTCGGAAAGTTAAAAGAGGCAGGAAAAGGAATCGAAAGTATGTATGAAAGAGAACGAAAGAAAGGAGAGAGAGAGAGAGAGAGAGAGAGAGAGAGAGAGAAAGAGAGAGAGAGGAATGTTACGATTACGAAACTGTGTAGTTTCATACTTAAATAACTTGCTTTCACTTAAATAATCGCAAGAAAAAAAATACGAACTGAGGAAAAAAATTGAGGATTCTCAATATCGAAGGTAATTC
>NW_006263615.1:0-2103 GCF_000469605.1 Apis dorsata | reverse complement strand
TAATTATATATATATATATATATATATATATATTATATATTATGTAAATCAAACTTCGTTCATTACTAATTTTGGAAGAAAATTTTAAAAACAAATATTCAAAGAATGATACAAGCAAAATGAATTCGCAGATTTTTGCGTTGAATTACATTTGTTTTGCGATATAGCCTCGAGATCCAAATGCTTGCACGTGTGAATTAGTATATATATAAATACGTATACAGCAGGAAAGATAATTAATAATACGCACGGCACGTGATGTTGCCAAGAAAACTAGATGGAAATTTGTACCAAAAATTAGCAAACGATTTTAGGCGAGATACAAAACAGTATTATACGTTGATCTGACACAGTCTTCCATGTAAAATGTATATGGATGACCGTAGAAGATGACGATAAAAAGATTTTTGTTCGAGAACAAATGCTGAGTATGTGCCTAAGATAATCTTTTTTCTATTGTACATTGTCTCGCGAAACATCTATACGTTTGCCGTTTTCAGGCAAGCATAGCATTCCTTTTGGAAATCAATTGTTAATAACTATGCTGTGATTAAATAATATTTACAAAGAAAATTCATATAACGTGAAGTGCAGTATTCCGTTCTGCCTGCGAAGCGTACCATTTAAAAAAGCAAATAGTATCAAAGCGCAGGCGCTGCGTAATCACTAACGCCATCTATCGATTCGTTCAAATTTATGGATTTTTTTAGTGACATCCATCGTCTATCTACTATTTAAACTATAGATAGATCTAATATTACGATCGTCACTTTTTGTACGACTTTTTTGTCACGTTTAATGTTTGTGCTGATATATACATCATTTTTTATGATATTTTTTATACTGAATCGTGTTTTCTTCTAATGATCTAAAACGAATCATGAATCAAACGTATAAATGTACTTTTTACAAGTTCATTGACCGCCGTCGTACTTTTATTAAATGTGATAGTCGTAATCAGTGGACCAGATCGAACGTCCAATGTATCTTAAAGTGCCGAATAGATGCTCGATAAGAATTATACGAAATCGATCAAATTGATCAATTGATTGATTTTTATCATCGAAATTCAGCTTGTCCATTCTTAGAAAAAAAAATTATTACAAATTGTTAAAGATATAATCAAATTCTCGATGAAAGTGTCGTTATATAAGAAGAAAAGATAAGCTATTAATCTCATATTAAAAAACACGTATATTGTGCGTTAGTTTCATTTAGAAAAAATTTTGAAATATATATATATCGAGATTGGTTCGACAAGTGCCTTTCTTTTTCGTCGATTTATTTTGTAATATAAGTATGCGTGAATATACGAACAGAGTAGAATTTATGCGAATGTACTTTGTATCGTATTATATAGTATGCTTGTATTCTTCGGTTATACATATATGTGTACATACATATATACTTACATCTATATGTACCATTGTAAAATTTCGTAGAATGTTTCTAATAAAATCGTATTTTTGGAAACTACAAAAAATTGCAAACTTGATTAAAAATATCCATTAATAATAAAATAGAAGCAAATATTCAAATGAAAATCATATGTAATTATACATAAATAACTTGTCAATAGATATAAATTAAAGAAATTTACGAAGAACGTCAAAACATTTTGCATTAAAAAATATTTTCAAATTTACTATTATATTATATTACCATTATATTAATAATAATAATAATATAACAATTATTTTATAAATATTTCTTTCATACACTACAAATTACTTTATATCAAAAATAAATTGAATGTAATAGTGAAATTTCAGTAATTATGAAGTCTGAACGTTGATCGATTGATGTGAATTACCCATAAAAATGTTTGTATCTATTGACATTTCAATAAAATTATAATAAAAATTAATAAATGAATATCACAAATGAGTTTATTCTTTTTATAAAAATGAGATATATGACATGTTGAAATAATTATAAAATAATAAAAAAAATATAACTAAAAAAATTTTTACATTCCACTTCACATGATCATTTATCAATTACTCTTCACACAAAAATTTATCAATTCCTTTTCACACCGAAATTCATCAATTCTTCTTCACACCGAAATTTATCATAAATTATAAATTATAATATAAATAT
>NW_006263614.1:675689-676793 GCF_000469605.1 Apis dorsata | reverse complement strand
ATTTATATACACATTTGTCTGAAAAATTCATTAAACAATTTTTTATAGATTCTTTTTTTTTATATATTTATATATGCATCAGTTAATCTATTTATTCTTTTATTCATTTAGTTACTTAGTTATGTATCCATTCTTTTATTCTCATTCATTTATTTTCTCACTTATGTATTGATTTCTTTGCATATTTTTTAATAAACTTACTTCTTTTTACAATAATTCCTTTATTTAGTTTTCCATTTTTTTACACATTTATTTATATATACATTTATCTAAAAAATTCATTAAACAATTTTTTATAGATTCTTTTTTTTTTTGTACATTTATATATGCATCAATTAATTTATTTATTCTTTTATTCATTTAGTTGATATATAATCCATTCATTCATTCTTATTCATTTATTTTCTCATTTGTGTCTTGATTTCTTTGCACATTTTTTAATAAACTTAATTCTTATTATAACTATCCATTTGTTTATTTGCTTTTCCATTTATTTAATTGTTTATTTTTTTATTAATAATGAAGATAAGGTTTATAATAATAAAATTTAAATTGTATAAATTTAAGAATAAATAAACAAATAATTTATTATTATTATGAAGACTTTTATTTTAATTTTATTTTATAAGCTTATATTTATGTGTTTTATGGTTAGAATAATTAAAATATACTGTCATTTTAAGATTGTATCATGTTTATTCCTTGATTTATTTTTTCTTTTTTGAGTATTTATTTAATTGTTTACTAATATATTTATTAATTATATATATAATTGTTCATTTTTAAATTTTTGTTCTGATTTTTTCATTATAATTACGAATAGATATTGAGTATGTATTACAACAATGAAATTTCGATTTCAGTTACTGTTATTTTTAGACTTTTCTATTAAAATTTATTTATTAATTCATCCTACATATGTATGTTATATGTTGTTCAGAATAATTGAAATGTTTTTTATAATTATTCAACGTAATATTTTGTATTTATATCATATAATTTCAATTGCTTAATTGTAAAAGAAATTTATAAATGAATTATAATGAATATTTATGTATAATAAATGCTTATTATGTACATTAAATATATATATATATATATATA
>NW_006263614.1:674772-675673 GCF_000469605.1 Apis dorsata | reverse complement strand
TTATCACATAGCTATATATATATATATATATATATAGCTATGTGAATATGTAAACATGTGTATGTCATTTTAAATAAATATATAGTAAATCAAAAAAAAAAAAAAATAGTAACAAAATATTTGCATAAAAAAAATAAACAATTAAATAATTCAAAAATAAATAAATGGAAACTATATACTATAAAAAGAAATATGTTTGTAAAAGATATGCAAAGAAATGAGTATACAAAAGAAAAAAAAATGAGTAAGGATAAATGATTGGATTATATATCAATTAAATACTTAAATGAATAGAGAATTAATAAATAGACTAATAAATATATAAAAAAGAATAAAGGAAAAAAATTTATAAAAAATTGTTTAATGAATTTTTCAGACAAATGTGTATATAAATAAATGTGTAAAAAAATGAAAAACTAAATAAAAGAATTGTTGGAGAAAGAAGTAAGTTTATTAAAAAATGTGCAAAGAAATTAAGACACAAATGAGGAAGTAAATGAATAAGAATAAATTAATAGATTATATATCAACTAAATGAATAAAAAAAAAAAAAAATCTATAAAAAATTGTTTAATGAATTTTTCAGACAAATGTGAATATAAATAAATGTGTATAAAAAAATGAAAAACTAAATAAAAGAATTGTTGGAGAAAGAAGTAAGTTTATTAAAAAATGTGCAAAGAAATTAAGACACAAATGAGGAAGTAAATGAATAAGAATAAATTAATAGATTATATATCAACTAAATGAATAAAAAAAAAAAAAAATCTATAAAAAATTGTTTAATGAATTTTTCAGACAAATGTGAATATAAATAAATGTGTATAAAAAAATGAAAAACTAAATAAAAGAATTGTTGTAGAAAGAAGTAAGTTTATTAAAAAATGTTTATTAAAAATGT
>NW_006263614.1:671961-674746 GCF_000469605.1 Apis dorsata | reverse complement strand
AAAGAAATTAAGACACAAGTGAGGAAATAAATGAATAAGAATAAAAGAATGGATTACATATCAACTAAATAACTAAATGAATAAAAGAATAAATAGATAAACTGATGCATATAAGTGAATAATGGAAGAAAATCTACAAAAAATTGTTTAATGAACTTTCTAGACAAATAAGTTACATGAATGTATAAATAAAGAAATATGTAAATAAGTAAATAAGGTGGAGGTATATATTAATAAATAGAAAAATAAATGATAAAAATAAACAAAAAGAGAAGAAATTAATGAAAAAATAAATACAAAAAAAATTAGATAAATGAATAAATATATGAATGGTTAATTAATTTAGTTAAATAAATGGAGAGGTAAATAAGCAAATAAATAAATTTATATATATAAATGTACAGAAATGTACAAAAAAATATGCAGATAAATTATTAAATAAATAAATAAATCGATAAATCGATAATCGAAAAATTATTCAATAAACAAATGAAAAATAAACGAATGAATAAATAACTAAATAAATAAATAATTAAATAATTAAGTAAATAAATAAATTGATACATATAAATGCAATATAAAATAAAAGAGTATTAAAAAAATGTATAAATAATTTATTAAATAAATAAATAAATAAATCGATAAATCGATAATCGATAAATAAATCAATAAATAAATGAATTAATAAAAGAATATATAAATATAGAAATTAAATAAATAATTAATAAATTAAAAATTAATAATATATAAATATATTAATAATATTTTTTTTTAATATATTGTTAATTAAAATAATTAAAATATATTATGTAGTAATTTAATATTCCACACGATTTCGATTATCGAATTGACTTTATCGAAGGACGACAGCCAATCGGAGAGTCGCGAGGCAAAATTTGGCGGGTCGCGTCAGTCTCGTGTGGAAAGTTATAGTGAAAGGACGTGTCTCCGTAAGCGGCTTCGGTGATATTCGCAATAAGTAAATCTATTCATATTATTTATTATCGAATTTATAAATTATTATCAATTTCGTTTATTTAATAATCCCTTTATTATCGTAATAACGAAATTAATTAGTATTTTGAGTTTTTTTATATTTTTTCTATCTTCGATCGTTATTGCGTAATTCGTTTTATAATAAGAATAAATTTATTTAGAATAAATTTATTTAAATTTTTATAATCTTTTTATCCGTATTGAAACGAACGTGCATAAAGTTAATTTCATTTTATCATTTTATTCGAAATAATATATCGATATATAATACGTATAATATATATACGTATTACATTATAATATATAAACGTATTTTGTTTCCAAATGCATCTCTCCGTAATGTTTATATATTTTTTTCTTTTTTGTTCAATGCTCGAGAATCATTATTTGTTTTCATAATATCGTAATTTCGCTTTTCAAAGAAATTGAGAATTGAGAATTCGCGTTTTTTTTATCACGCTTCGACAGGTTTCGACAGGTTTAGACTTGTTGAATTACCGTGCGCGCGCATACACTCCCCCTTCCCCCCCCTCTAATTCGTTAGTCGTAATAATGACGTTTATTCGACGGTTAGAATTTTTTAGTTAAGATTTTAGTTAACTCGTACGTATGCCTTTTTAAGATGGAATTTGTACTTGATTTTTATTTTATTTTAATGTATGATCGATTAATTTTATTTTATTTCGTATATATGTTTGAAAATTGTTATTTTTTTTTCGTACAGATTATTATATTATACTTGATGCTGGTATAATTTGAAAGGCGGGAAAAATTTCAATATGGTTGCCATCGTACTTTTTCAAGAAGTTTGATGTTTCATTTGAGTACTGTATGTATTTATTCTGTTTTTATTCCATCGTTTTTATGATATACTTTATCATTTTAAAGTATATCGTAATAAATATTTATAATGAACATTCACTATAATTATTAATAGTTTTACATTACTGATATATATTTTATTTTCTTGTATATAAATTTTTTTTATTCATAAAAAAAAATGATAGTAATCAATTCATAGTTTGAATAAAAGTGGCAATTTTTTTCTGAAACAAATGTTTGATAGAAAGAAGAAGAAAAAATATATTTCGCTTCTTTTTCTTAACGCCCCCCCCCCCCATTACTAATACAGTTTTATTTTCAGACAATTATTGTGATCGCGCGCAATGCGATCGATAGATTCAGTGTTTGTTTCGTAACAGTTTTTTAATATTTTAGAGCATAATGTCTCTAATTAAATTTATTTACCGAGAAATTAGAATCAGTGTTTGTTCGTTAATTATAAATTAAACGGACGCGTTAATAGTTTTTTATTTTTATTTTTTTTTATTATTAATTTTCGTTTTCGGTACAGAGTAAAGTCAGTGCTTCTCGAAGGAATAAAGCAGTCATCCATCACGCGAAGAGGTAACTATTTTTTTTATTATTTTAATATTTTTATATCATCAATATTGTATTGTTGAAAAAATAATTACACATAATATTTTATATTTTGTTAAAGATGCCTGATTGTGTTTATGAACATTTCTATTGGACTTCAATTTTAAAAAATATTTGTGACCGCGTGCAATGCGGTCTGTAGAATCAGTGTTTGTTCCGTAACAGTTTTTTTTTAATATTTTAGTGTATAATAATTCTTAATAATTAAATTATCAATACGTTATTCGCGAAATTAGAGTCAGTGTTTGTTCGTCGCCTATATTTTAAATCGACGCGATAATAGTTTTTTATTTTTTATTTTATTTTTTTAAATATTCGTTTTCGGTACAGAATAGAGTCAGTGCTTCTC
>NW_006263614.1:671242-671913 GCF_000469605.1 Apis dorsata | reverse complement strand
TAGGGCAATCATCCACCACGCGAAGAGGTAATTATTTATATATATTTTCCAGTTCAACTTTTTTAAATAGTCAGTATTGTGTATAATTTTTAATTATAATGTTTCATGTTGCGTTACAGTTTCCATTTCCTGATGATGACTACTTTGGCGATGACATCTTGGGCCATAACAGATTCTTCGCATCTATCGGTGAGTCGCATGCATTTATATTCCTCCGGTCATTCAATTATGTCGTAGGATGAAAGATCCGAATCGACACGAATGATTGGTTGTATACATAGATTTTTGCACGAGCACAGTGACCGCGGGTATTTATCATACCCGTGAATAGTAACATTTTTTTCTTTGTATTTTATTTATTAGATCAGGGTAGATCTTCTTGCACGTCGCGTTTTTAAGATAATATTGATGAATTGATTGAATATTGAATTAATATTATATGATATATATCTAATTATTTTAATATGATTAATAGAAACTTTGCAAATTAGTTTGATTGTTTATAGTTGAAAATGTTTCCGTAATCATTTGTAAAATAAAGATTAAACAACTATATGAATCAAACTATGTATGAATAACTATATGAATACAATGATAAAAACGAATTCAATTTTAAAATTTAATCATAATATGTAATTATTTGATATGTTATACATTTATAATAAATATGA
>NW_006263614.1:670699-671013 GCF_000469605.1 Apis dorsata | reverse complement strand
CTTTCTAAAATTAATAATTCAATAATTCATTAAATTTGTTAAATAAAATATTTATGAATATAATAAAGTAAAATAATATAATTTTAGCTCGTTAAATTGGCACTAATACTTTTTTTAGCTCAGGATTTTCAGGTTTAATCCCTTCCATGTTTATTGCCAGGATCTCACTCACGTGCCCAAGTGCTACTTGGGTGAGAGAGAGGCGATGGGCATGATGACCTTAGTTTATAAGCTAATAAACATTTTTTAGCGACTGACGATGCGTTAGTGTATCGTGCGCGACGTATTTTCCACATTATGTGTGCGTGGTTAGA
>NW_006263614.1:670406-670634 GCF_000469605.1 Apis dorsata | reverse complement strand
CTGTGGAATTGCGTCGTTTCATTTATCATTCTATGACACGATATAACTTGAAATATTTAAAATATTCATAATTAATATCATTACAATTTCCAACAACAATATTTATACACAGTATTATAATTCTTACCTTCAAATTATAATAATCAATATCAATGATGATCAAATTTTCATAATTTTAATAATTTAATTGCCTTAAAAGATATATTTATTTAATAAATAAATATTTAT
>NW_006263614.1:669258-669640 GCF_000469605.1 Apis dorsata | reverse complement strand
TTTAATTTTCGCGTTTGCATTAGTGTTGCGTAAAATGAGAATCGCGTTTTTATTAGTGTTGCGGATTTTAAGATATCGCGATTTTTTTTTCATATATAAATTGTTATAGTTTTTTATTATAATATCGTTTGTGATTAAATTCTTTACATCTTATTAATAATAGTTTTCTTATTAATAAAATAATAATGATTTCGATTGAATTTGTTTTAAAAAGTAACGTTGCGTTTATAAATTTCTTCGCGTTTGTTCAAATAGTAGTGTTGCGAATATTGAATGCCCAAATTTCTTCCACTGGGATTGTGGAAATATTCATGCTCTTGTTCCTGGATCACCAATTAAGTGGCTAAAGCCGCTACAAGGGTGATCGTACGACGGCAGTCAG
>NW_006263614.1:668744-668999 GCF_000469605.1 Apis dorsata | reverse complement strand
ATTTATAAAAAAATATTAGTTTATTAGTGTTGCGATACAAAGTAAACTTTCCACTCGCGGTTTACTCGGGTACATATCGAGTGGAAAATATTCTTATTTTAGTAGCCTTTCTGGCTACTGAATTCTTTTTTTTTTCAGCGCCCCTTCATTCTACGTTTGTTACAGAAAATTTTGCTATAGTATGTATTTTTTTTTTTCATCTATGATAATGCGTCCAGTTTATTAATATATCGAATTAAAATTCTTTTTATTAAA
>NW_006263614.1:668393-668739 GCF_000469605.1 Apis dorsata | reverse complement strand
TTTTTTAAAGTCAATAATGGTGAATGTTCGTTATAAAACTTCCTTATCTATCTTTATTTATCTATATTCTAAATCATAATTTTTTTTTTCAATTGTTATTCTAATGTTTTAATAAAGTTTGTTTCAGATATATTAATCCTCAAAAACCATCAATTAATGATTAGTATATTGGATAGATTCAAATACCACATTTTCTGAATATATATTTATTATTGGTAATTGTATCTTTTGTTATTTTATATTAATTCTTTGTAGTTTGATTTGTTTCAGAAACTATTGTGAAATGCATCAAAGACTATGCATACTTCATATACTATTCCTTTCCCTTTCCTTTGATATTCTTGAT
>NW_006263614.1:663539-668377 GCF_000469605.1 Apis dorsata | reverse complement strand
TAGTTATTAGTATTTTACTGTAGAAGGGGCCCCTTAAATTTTAGGTTAATTACAATATCATAAGTAATCTTACAAATAATCAGGAATAAAGACTTTAAGTAATATTTTATAATGTTAGAATAGGAGAAAAATATTTAGTTTCTATTTAGGTAGGAATCATCATAAATTTAGAACCAATTCTATTTATTTTATAAAATTTTTTACTAATCCTTTGTAGTCTTCTTTGTTTCAGAGACACAGTGTGAAACCGACAAAGAATATTTATATTTCTTGCAATATTCTTGATTTCTTTGAGATTTTTTTATAAGTAGGCTCCCTAAATAAACTTTTAAATTATGAAAAAGGAAAGTATTATTTTCAAATGTTTTTATACTAATAATAAGAATTGAAACAAACATTGACTTATATGTAAGTAGTGATTACCAAGAATTGTAGGTTGAAATTATTTAAGGGTAGATTGAAATTTTTCTAATAAAGATAAGTTTTAGAATATAAGTAAGAGATAAATATAATATATATAAGATATAAATAGAATATAAGTAGATGCTTGTAGAACTGCTGCTGTAAAAATACTGCTTGTTTAAGTAGAATCTAATTTATAAGTTCATGCATAGTAGTAGTGGTGATAGTAATTTTGATGTTAAAATGGTATTATGGTGGTGGTCGATAAAATAAGTATGACTCTTTGTGAAAAATCTCCGCTTTTTCTTTTCCTAATTATCGATGTTTTATACATTTATTGTGAAATGAATATATAAAATATGGATACACGCAAGAAATAATGTGTCTGTGTTTCATATAGAGTTATATACGAGTAAGATATAATTTAAATTTCACTTTCAGGTTTAGATTGTCGCATCGGTTTCGTTTTAAAATTCCTTTTGCTGTTCGTTTTGCAAAACGATCGACGATCGAATGTTTTGCAATTCTACGTCAAAAGGAAGATTTATCGTTGATTTTAAATAAACTTTTACGTAAAGGAGGGTGGATGGAATCGCGGATAGGGTGGGTCTCCAATTCGCAGAGCAACCTTCACGCGGTGAGACCTGGAAAATTGTTATTATTTACTATACTATTTATAATCGTATCTGTGATACAGTTCTAAATTTTATAGCAAATAATATGAGCTGACTGGCTGCGCATGCGTTTACTTTTTTACGTATTTATTAAGTTACAAGTGAGATCTTCATATTGACTTTTAAAAATCATGGGATATGTATTAGTTGTTAAATCGTTTTATATTTTATCGTTTAATTTTGAATAATGACGATTTTTCTGTAACTTCTTTTTTTTCTTATCTTGTAATTGATTTGCATATATTTATCATTAACAAAGACATCGTGTCTTTTCGAGGTTATTTCTATGAATATTTCATGTATTTTAAAAAACTATTTTCTTTTGTAAGTTATAAGATCGTTTAATAATAAATAAAGATAGTTTCTCAGTAAATTAGTCCTTTTATTAATTCAAAAAGATTCTAATCATTCGATTCAATTTTAAAAAATATGTATGTATTAGTTTTATTACTTTTAAATAATTAAGTAATTTCGATAAAATAAATAAAACTTTGTTTTATCGAAATTGTAAAATTAATTAGTGAGGAATAATTTAATTTTAATTTTCAAATACAGTTTTAAATTTAACAAATAATAAATTAGATTTTATGTTTTACGCAATAATAGTTTTCTGCTAAGCTAATAACGTCACGTGTGGCACAAAGTTGATTAAAAGATTAGATGTTTTCCGAATCCTGTGTAATAAATAAGAAAAGACACATCTGCGCCATCTCTTGAGAGTTAAATACATTTAAATTGTTTTAAAGACATTTAAGAGATGACGCTGGTTCTTAATTCTTAATATTTTCTTATTTACCATTGTAGTTTATTTTTAATGAAATATCTTTGATTTTCGAAAGATGGTGTCCAAGGTTAATTCTTGTTCTATATTATCTTTTGTTTCGAAAGATACCTTTGGCGCCCTCGTCTCTATGTGTTTCATTGTATTACTGTAAAGATGGCGCTAATTTCACAATTTTATAGGGAATTTCATGAAGAATTTTATCGATTAGATATTTAGGTTGATTTTCATTGAATCACTTTATTAACCATTTGGTTATTGCACTACTCTTTTTTAAAATATGCGATTATATATATAAATATGTATTAACGAGAATTAAAACTAGATATATTTTTTGTATATAAATATTTCTACAGTCTCTTGATTATGTACGATTATTGTTACATGGCTGAGTACGTAATCATAATATGTACATAATAATCAAGGCAAAATACGAGATTAACAATGAACATATTTCCATTTTGTTTTCCAGTATATCTATTGGAATATGTTTTAAATTTAATCTTTAATGTAAAAAGTAGATATCACGTTCTCGATTTCAAACTGTATTTTTATTGTAGGATGATTTTACAAAACATAGTATATATACATGTATATGATTATGATATAACGATTCTTATATATAAGTGTTTTAATTAAACTTAATTAATTGAATTAAAATAATACAATAATATGATTATTGTAATTATTTTGAATGATTCTTATACGAACATTTTAAATTGAACCAAACTAACGAAATAAAATAATAATTAGTACATAATATCAAATATTTTAAAAAATAAATATATAATATGAGATAGGTATTTGGTAAAACTATTATTGTTCATAAAAAATGTAAGTACTTCAATTTATTGTAGATTATATACAGATATCGAATCTGCAACAGCCAAAACATTTCGTGTTTAACATTACATAATTTCTGAATACTTACATTTTATAAAATTTCAAACAATTAATTCGTAAACAAATTCACATATAATGTTTTAATCTCACTTTATTGACTACAGACATACTTAAACCAAAATGCTGTTAACCAATCTATCCATCATCCTTCGCAATATTTCCGAAGTATATCCTTTTTCAATATATTCAAATCACAATTTTTTTTCCTCGCGATTCCAAGATGCATAATTACAAAATAACATAAAAAGTTTGCAGCACCATATAATGTCGCGATGCACGATGCACCAAAAAGGCTTATCAATTAATATACAATTAATTATACAGAAGAAAGCTCGAACAACATGGAGATAATGTAACAGTTCGCAACTAATTCTCTTCCATCAAGTACGAGCAAAAATTCCTAAGATTGAGCGTGTTCTCGTCTACTCTCGCAAACGCATAATAATCGCAGCCAAAATATCGAGATAGCTAAGAATTACATCGTAAATTACGATCAACTTGCTCGATAAATTTCGAAATTTACTCGAAAAGAAAAAGAAGAAAATGCAGCGAATGCAAATATCGACGACGTCAAGAAAGATAAAAATTTTTAAAAATTTTCAAATTTTAAGGCTTTTTAAGTTTATCTCTCCGATTTTTAAATTTTTAAAAACAGAGAAAAGGAAAAGAACGAAGAAAATTTATTCGCATTAGCCGCATTTTGTTTCGAGACTTCCATCGTAAAGAATCTTTACGCCAAATCAACAATTACAATTTGTACAATGAATTTAATCCATAATATTACGCCCTGCGTTTTTGATTCGCATTCCTTGCTCATTGCTCGACGTTTGTACAAGGGAACCGCATAGATAAATTACGTATCCATGAATTCGATAACGTCTGCAATTTACGTGCAATTTTCGCTTGAAACAGTCGCATTACATTTGTGCGTCAATTTTCTGTTCGGTACCGTGCGCGCAGAAGAGTCATAAATAGATACGATTACAAGGCAAGGTAAAATACATTTCGATAGTAAATTCACAAGTAAAAAGGAAATTTCTTAGCTTAATCTCCTTTCGTTTTGGAAAAATTAATTTTTCAATGATGTTTTCAATTAAATCGTCAGAATATTCGTCGTTAACGGGAAAAAGAATAGAAAAAAATTTCTTTCTTATCTCATTTCAAAGGAGAAATGATGGTTCACGATACATAAAAATGTACAATGCGTATAATTTGAAATTAAAATTCTCCGATTCAATTCCATATCTTTATTATTATTACTATTCCTCGAGATCTTTTTCTAAGTAAAAGATTAGATTATAAAGGAAGTGTAAGGAGTTAACAGTTGAAACTCTGTTTGAACGAACGTACACAAAAGCGAATAGTACATGTCTTACGTCTTAAGTAATGTTTTCATAATTATAGAATTACAGTCGCTGGTCGTTAACAGGATCTTATAAATTATCTACAGTTGTTATTAGAGTTTATAAACATATGCAGCGCTTTTTTTGAATATTCTAATTTTTTTTCTTTCTTTCTTTCTATCTCTCTCTCTTTTTCTTTTTTTTTCTTTCTTTTTTTGTGAAAAAGTACGATGATTCATTTTATACATTTTATTTTTAGCAAAGTTATTCACACCATTTACTATATTTATATATAGTATCATATACAGACAAATTATCGAATGTTTTTTAAATGGCACTATTCGAGAGTTGCCTGAGTACGTTTTGCTTGATGACTAGAATTCATTTAATCCTTTCTCGTGTTACAATATATATGGAATTGTCACACGCTTCATTCCTCGCGCGTATACGTCGGAACTTTTATCCTTTTTTTTTTTTTTTTTTTTTTTTTTTATTTCTCTCACTACGATCGATTCGTTTTACAAAATATCAGAACTATGGTTTAGAAAAGCTTAGAAATGGGATTTCGAATCTCGATTATATTGCGATTAATTCGTTAATAAATCTATTTGCATGATCATAAGCAAAGATGGAGTGCAAAAAGCACCAGATTTTCCTCTTTGAACGGTAAACATATAATATATATATATATATATATATAAAACTTGATTAAACTACTATTAATAATACTACTCA
>NW_006263614.1:657706-662858 GCF_000469605.1 Apis dorsata | reverse complement strand
TTTTTTTTTTTTTTTTTAATCTACTATTGTTAATTATTGTTGCGTTAATGGAATTTTTATCGATCGATCGATAAAAATACTCGTGTTTCTCGTATGTCTACTTAACTAGGTGCTCCGTATATTATATGAGAATCTCGTTTTCAAAATTGAAATTGAAATTATGAGAAACTATATTGTGTATGTACAAACGATATTGTAACATCAATGCGCACAATGTCGCGATTCTTTTATGCATTTTCGTGCTTTCGATTGGTTCAGATGGTTTTTTTTCATTTTCTTCTTCTTCTTCTTCTTCTTCTTCTTCTTCTTCTTCTTCTTTTGCTGCTGCTGATCGTTTCTTAACGCTGCATAGCCAACGCGTTCAAATAAATCGTATGAACGGAAAGAAAAACGGTTGATCTTATTCCTTGATGCGATCAGCAACAGTTTCCAAATTTCATGCCACTTTCTTCTTACTTGTCTTCTTGCTGCGAGGGAGAGTAGCGAAGCTTGTTATCTGAAATATCAGAGATACGAGCGTTATGGTAGAATCGTTTCAATTCTTTCGATTAAATGCAAATTTGAAAACTGCTCGAAATGATTTATCACATCACACTGGCTGTAGAGAAAATATATTATGAGGAACAAAGTCAATTTCGATGCAGTATTTGAAGTTTTCTATATTTTGTTTGGGGGAAATTTTTTCTCTTTCGTCTCGAGATCGTTTTAATCCATAGAGAAATTAAAATTTTCACAATGAATTCACAAGGAAAAGTAATAATATGTCTTCGTTCTTTTGAAACATTAGAAGAAGAATTGAAATGGTTTGATTTAGATGTAAATAAATTATTAGATCTATAATGAAATAATTTGATGTTACTTTTTTCACTTTTCAATCTTTTTGAAATATATGAAAATTTCTTTGTAAAGTATCTGTTATTTAGAATACTATTTTAATAAATTTTTTTAAAAAAAATATACAAATTCATGTTCAGGACGAAAGAGAAACAATTTCCACGAAAGTTTCCAGAGTATACTTTCTTCTTTGAAGCGACAATTAATAATTTAATAATGGCGATATAGCTGTTAATAATTAAATATACATCATGCAGGTTTTAAGATAATAACACTCGCTAAATTAGTGATCTAATTAACACAAAACACTCTAGAAACATTTTCATACGATATGAACGAACGAATTAATCCGTTTCTTCTCTCCAGATTTCCAGTACGTTTAAAGTATCTAGCAGGTGGTGGGGATGAGGAAGGAGGTTAGGTTAGGTTTAACTCGTCAACGAGAACCAGTCAAAAAGACCCGTGTAAATAACTCTTATAATATATTATATTACGCAATAATAAAATTTTATTCTTTTTAAAAAATATCCGACTCCAATCTCCTCCCAATTTTCGACGTCTCCTCCCTTATTATTCCCGACTCGACGCTCTCTTCTATCCCCTCTTCATCCGTTTCGACGCTCTCCATTTTGCTCCGTTTATCATCGGTTGGCGCGAGTACGTAAGAGCCGTCAGAGCTGTTGGACGTGTCGTTCTCGCTCTCGTCGTCGTTACATCGAACGCCCTCTGATTTCGGTTCGATTATCATTTCCCGATTATCGACGCTGCTCGATCTAGTTCCGTCCCCCTTTTCCTTGGCCCTGTGAAAAGCGTTCTGAAACACGTTCCTCGGGATGGCGAGCAATTTGGAGAAACCCTCCCTGGTCCTCTGCCTCTTCGACCTCTTCCCCTTCGACCTCGCATCCGAGCCGTCGCCGGTAAACGCGTCTTTGCTCCTCAACGTTTTGATTACCAATGTGGCTCTCAACGCGCCATCCTCTCCCTCCTCATTTCTCGCGAGAGGCACTTTGGGCGCCGGCCTCTTGTTGTACCTTCCAGCTCGGCCGAGATTGGCCGAATTTCTGCGCGACACGCTCGGTGTCGTCCAAACGTCCAAGGAGCCCTCGATCCCCATCGCCGCGTCCTCCATCTTTGTTTCCTCGGCGACTTCGTCTTCTCCGTTCGTTTCTTCAATTTTATCACCCGCGACATCTTGCGACAACGTCGTCTCGACGACGATGGACGCGTCGCTCAGACGCAACTTTTCTTGGGTGTGAACTATATTGTTGACAGCTTTGCGGGCGTCGCTCAGGAGTTGTTTGAGCTCCTCGAACTTGTTTTGACAGAGTTGATCCGTTATTGGGGGATGGATCGCGTCGTCGTTTTCTTCTTCGTTGGTTGATCTTTTGGAAGATTCATGGCGATGATTATGCGACGAGTCGGTGTTCGCTTCTGTTAGCGAACGTTTGGAATCGGTTCTCGCCTCGAGGGCTGGAATTGTTGGAAGCTGTGCGGCTATACGTACGGAATCCAATGGGTTAGCGACGGTTTCTAGTGATTTTGTCACTGGTTCCGGGCCTGATTGACTGGTGTGTTTAAGTAAATCGACGTTACCTGGGAAAACGGGGCCACGATCGAAATCGATATAATCAGCGACATTACGGTTTTGCGAGAGCAGAAGCAAGATCTCGAGTGCTTGTTCGGGAGTGACGAGATTTAGAGGTGGCGGAAATGAGATATTTTTGGAGAAGGGAGGATCGATGCTGTCGGAATCCTCTCCCGAGTCCTTCAAATATCACAAAAATTTATTATCAAATATAATACCTGGACGGAGGAAGATAAACAAATGAAATAATTTCGAATAATAAATGGGTGTATAGGAAATTTAGGCGAATATTTCGATCGACCAAGGTTAAAATTCTCGGCACAAATTTTTGCACGATGTCTCCGAAATCTCTATTGGCATCCCTTTTTAATAGCATTTTTTATAAAATTTCGAAAATCTTATCACGATTTACAAACGAATCTATAAAATATTTTCTTTTCAAAGTTCAAGGCTCGGATAAAAAAGAAAATTCTCGAAAATGAATCTTTATTTAATGTCTCCAAAATTTCTATTGGCATCCCTTTTTAATAGCATTTTTTATAAAATTTCAAAAATCTTACGATATATAAAATATCCATAAAATATTTTCTTTTCAAATTTCAAGGCTCGGATAAAAAAGAAAATTTTCGAAAGTGAATCTTTATTTAATGTCTCCAAAATTTCTATTGGCATCCCTTTTTAATAGCATTTTTTATAAAATTTCAAAAATCTTACGATATATAAAATATCCATAAAATATTTTCTTTTCAAATTTCAAGGCTCGGATAAAAAAGAAAATTTTCGAAAGTGAATCTTTATTTAATGTCTCCAAAATTTCTATTGGCATCCCTTTTTAATAACATTTTTTATAAAATTTCGAAAATCTTACCATGATAAATAAAATATCCATAAAATATTTTCTTTTCAAATTTCAAGGCTCGGATAAAAAAGAAAATCGTGAATCTTTATTGAATGTCTCCAAAATTTCTATTGGCATCCCTTTTTAATAGCATTTTTTATAAAATTTCAAAAATCTTACCACGATATATAAAATATCCATAAAATATTTTCTTTTCAAATTTCAAGGCTCGGATAAAAAAGAAAATCGTCGAAAAAAGTGAATCTTTGATGCCATTGAATGCCATTGGCATCCCTTTATAATAGCATTTTTTTATAAAATTTCAATTTAATCGAGTATGATTTCGAAAATTTTACTACGATACAAACGAATCCATAAAATATATTCTTCTCAAATTTTAAAGCTCAGATAAAAAAGAAAATCATCAAAAGTGAATCTTTATTGAATGTCTCCAAAATCCCTATTGGCATTCCTTTATAATAGCATTTTTTTATAAAATTTTAATTTAATCGAGTATGATTTCGAAAATTTTACCACGATATATAAACGAATCTTCAAGGTTCAGATAAAAAAGAAAATTGTCTAAAATGAATCTTTATTGCCATTGAATGTTTTCAAAAAAATCTCTATTGGTATCCCTTCTTAATAGCATTTTTTATAAAATTTCAACTTAATCGAGTATCGAGTATGATTTTATTACGAAATGAAAATTTTATCACGATATACAAACGAATCCATAAAATATATTCTTCTCAAATTTCAAGGATAAAAGAGAAAATCGTCGAAAGTGAATCTTTATTGCCATTGAATATCTCCAAAATCTCTATTTAATAGGCATCCCTTTTTAATAGGATCTTTTATAAAATTACAACTTAATCAAGTATCGAGTATTGTTTATAATCGAAGCAAGCATTTCGAAAATCTTACCACGATAAGAACGAATCTATAAAATATATTCTTCTCAAATTTTAAGGCTCGTCGAAAGTGAATCTTTATTGAATGTCTCCAAAACTCTATTTAATAGGCATCCCTTTTTAATATAATTTTTTTTAAAATTTCAACTTAATCGAGTATGATTTCGAAAATCTTACCACGATATACAAACGAATCTTCAAGGCTCGGATAAAAAGGAAAATCGTCGAAAGCGAATCTTTATTGCCATCCAATTTTTAAAAGAGCTGCCAATGCTTTTTGCTAACAGCATGGAAAGATCTGGATGCTCATCATCATCGTTTGGAGCAATCGTTTGGAGAATTAAACCTTGATCTACGAACGTAACAGTGATTCCACCGGTTGGATTCAATACCTCTGGGGTCTTCTTGGTCGCGGAGCGAGGTTTTGCCCGTGTTCTTGCGCCGACGCTCGATGTTCGAACCAACGAGTCGCCTTGGGACGTACGGCTGGATTGTAGCGCTTCCCCGCTGCTGTATCCGCTTGATATGTCGTCCGAGGACCTTATGTTGCTGAAACGGCAACCATTTACAATCGCACGACCGATTCATTCCACGCAACAAAAGGTCACTCTACTCACGTTAAGCTGGTTGTCGGCTCTCTGGACCGCGGTTGTCTAACGTCCACGTCCACCTCGGAAAAGTACATCTCCACGCGATTGCTGCTCGACTGCGTCCGACGAGGACTGTACCCTCTTCTCCCTACGTGCTCTCTTCGACGAGGTTCCACTGCACGAGGTTTCACCATCGGGAATAAAATTGCGAAATTAATTTATTCGTTCGTATCATTTGCGTTATGAGAAAAATGTGATACTTTTTTTTATTATTGATTTTTCTTGAAGTCGAATCTTTAGGAAATATATCGTAAAAGATGTATCGTTTCGAACAAATTTTTCCATATTTTTTTTACGAGTCGATGTAAATTTTCGATACTGTGGTATTGAA
>NW_006263614.1:655600-657391 GCF_000469605.1 Apis dorsata | reverse complement strand
TGTCTCTGAAATTGAGATGCGAGCGAATGATTTTATGGAAAAAGAAGAAATATCATTTTTCTCCTCAAAAATTTGTTAAATACAAATGAAATTGATTAATTCCTGAACGGAATCGATTTATGAGTTCAATTTTCTCAAAAAACTTTTTAATTTTTCAACAAAATCTATCGATAATTCATAATGTATCGTTTTGAACAAATTTTTCCATATTTTATGAGTCGATGTAAATTTTCGATACTGTGGTATTGAGTAATATATGTATTTTTTATATAGGGTGTCTCTGAAATTGAGATGCGAGCGAATGATTTTATGGAAAAAGAAGAAATATCATTTTTCTCGTTTGTCCTCAAAAATTTGTTAAATACAAGTGAAATTGATTAATTCCTGAACTGAATCAATTTTCTCAAAAAACTTTTTAATTTTTCAACAAAATCTTTTATCGATAATTCATAATGTATCGTTTCGAACAAATTTTTGAGTCGATATAAATTTTCGATACTGTGGTATTGAATAATATATGTATTTTTCATATAGGGTGTCTCTGAAATTGAGATGCGAGTGAATGATTTTACATGGAAAAAGAAGAAATATTTTTCTCGTTTGGACTTTGTCCTCAAAAATTTGTTAAGTACAAGTGAAATTGATTAATTCCTGAACTGAATCAATTTTCTCAAAAAAATTTTTTAATTTTTCAACAAAATCTTCTATCGATAATTCATAAGTAATTTCGGGAATTAACCTTTGTTCTTAAAAATTTAAACGGGATAAAAGAGAATGTAACGTAGAACGATTCTTAAACGATCAAAATTAATCGAGTTACTTTTCTCGTTATTAATTTTGAAGCTCACCCGTTATACATATTAATTAGTCACTCTTAAATATATATGAAAACAATTAATAAATAATAATCGTATCACATGATCGAAAAGATTCGAACGCCAAATATTTTCTTGAACAAAATCAAAACGAAGAAAAAAAGTTACTCGAGACGAGTAATCCTTAAACCACACACCTATTTCAATCACATCTCACCAATAGGCAATTAATCAATCAGTCTCGTAATTTTTCCTTATTTATTATCGCAAAGAAAAAAAGAAAAAAAAGAAGAAAATAATAAGCGACGTTTCTTTTTGCAAAGAAAAAAGAGAAAGAGGGAATGAAGGAGGAAGAAAAAGAAGCGAATAGGAACTATATAATCGGCCAATAACCTTCCATGTCCGTCTCGTCGTGCATGTGCGGCGTGTTTCTATTCTCGTCCTCTTTCTCGCCGGTCAGGTCGCTCAGGCTGTAGCTCTTCTTCAAATGCTGAACCAAGCCTCCACCGCCCTGAAAAAACCAATCCTACGTTTCTTTAACCCGCCTTGCCATTCCTTTCGAGTAAAGCCTTCTTAAAAGTTCCAAAGTTCGAAGGATCGTATTGGCTTCTTGAGATCGATATCGGTATCGATATCGAAGAAAGGGCCAATATCTCTTCGATAAATTCGGGGGAAAAAAGAAAGAAAGACATAGAGAGAAAGAGAGAGAGAGGAAAAAAAAAAATTAAATTCTTACCAAAACAGAAAAAGGTGTTAAATGTGTTATCCGTCGACACTGGAGCATGTGTTCGATCTGTTGCGCGATCTGTCTAAGAGATCGATCTAGGCCGGGTTCGCAACAATGGGAGAACGCGTTGCGGTTTCTCGCCTATCCGGCTCCTCTTTCTTTTCCGACTTTCATCCTTGCACCGAGTTAACGGCCAGCGTGTCCGTCGATAGAACACTCTTGATTAACTGGACCAACTCGTTAGACGAG
>NW_006263614.1:653089-655399 GCF_000469605.1 Apis dorsata | reverse complement strand
AGAGAGAGAGAGAGAGAGAGAGAGAGAGAGAGAAGTCAATACCAAGTTGTTCTCGATAGAATGCGTTTATTCGAAGAAAAAAAAAAAAAATAGAAAAGAAACATGTGAATAATTAATATCGTATATCGTAAAATCTTTGGGATATAAAAGTCTTACTTTCTAGAAGCGTCACGATGACGTTGTTTCTTCGTTATTTTTCATAAGCACGTATCGATCTTTCCTAAATTTTCTTCAAAGGATTTATCTCTAACAGACGTTACAACGTGGAGATTGCGAACACACAATTTGCTACTTTTTTTGTTACGTTTACATTGATATACAGATTTTTCTTTAACGATTAATAATAAACAATATATATATATATATATTATATAGGAAGAAATTCGCTTTGCTCGAAATATTTTTTCTCGTTCACGATGTTCGTTGTGTTACGCGTGTATAAAATATACGGTATCGTTTCATAAGCAGATCGTGCGATCGATGATAACAGGTGTTCGCACGCAGTCTTGAACTTTGTTTTTCTTTCTTTCTTTCTTTCTTTCTTCTTTTCCAACGATACACATCGAAAAGCTTAAGTTAAAATGATACGAGTCAAGTACAAGTCGGCGAACTCCATCGTTCGTCGTCGTGAAAAAGTATTCGACACGATTGTTTGATACGTTTATTCCTTTTTTTTCTTTTTTTAAAAAATAGCATCGTATATATCAGTATTCGTGACAAAATAGACGGAAATTTATCGTATAGATAAATGTTTCGTGACAGACGACACAGAATTCTCTTCCATTCGAAAGGCACCGATTATTTCAACTTATTTAAAATTATCACGGTTCGTATCGATCGATCGATCGATCGATCGCGAAACATTATTAATCCTTAATCCTAATTGATTAGAACAAACGGTATAAATGTCGCGGTGACATCGCATTAGAAAGGCAAACGGCAAATATAATCGAACGATATTTATCTAAGCTATGAACCAAAGGGTTTCTCACAGTCGAGGTTACATTATTGTGCTTGCAAACATCTCATCGTATAAAAAATACATCGTACAATCTTATAAATACCCTATAAACAGCATGTGTCACACGTAACAAACGATTTGAACGCGCGGTTAAAAAAAAAGGAAAAAAAAAAAAAAAAAAAATAACCATAAATGGATTACCCGCGATTAAAAAATATCCTTCTCCTATCATCGTTTCTTCTTCCACCACGTGCACGTATAACAATACATTTATATATTTATATATAATCTATCTCGCTCGTTAATAATAATAATCTTCCTAAAAGTATACACCGAGTAGTGGAGAGAGTATAAAAGAAGGAAAAGAGGTAAAAAAAAAGGAAGGAGGAACAAAAAAACTCTACAATTTTTACGTACGCAAAAATCGTTATGCTACGCGAAAGATACGGGGAAAAAGAATAGGAAAGAAAAAGAAAGTCGCCTGTTTCCCAATTCGAGAGCGGTAAATAAAACGTAACGTTTGCATCGTTTAAATCTAATCGGTAACTTGGAACCCTACTATATCGAGCGAACGCTCCTCCGCCGGAGGATTCGCGAGAGAGAGAGGGGAGGGGGAATAGGCGAATAATCGGACGACCGTCGTCGGTCCCCCCGTGCCGCCCCACTCCTCAGATTTCGGTAGGGGAGGACACGTGTTGCTGTTGGTGATCCGACTCCTCGTCGCTGAATTTGTAGTTGTTGTCGCGGTTGCGGGATCTTAGCCGCCTGCTCGAGCCGGAACGATCCCTTCTGCTCTTCCTCGTCCTGTGACTTCTCTTCGGCGACGGCATCTTGAAAATTTTCTCCTCCATCCGATTAATCTCGGCCAGCTCGTCGTCCGTGTTCAAGTCGTTGTACAAGCTGGGTATCGACTCGACGGGGATCAAGTCGTCGGAGCTAATGCTTGGAAACGGATTCGGTTTCGGCGCACTGTCTATCTGGTCCGTCTTTTCCTTGGGTGTCGAGGTTGTTGGAAGTTTGACCGAGCTAGAAATCGCCGAGGCCGATTGGATCGATGATTGTTCATTCGCAATTATTTGATCGGGCTTGAGCATATGCTGACCGTATATGTTCCGTTCGTTTCCCAATATGTATTTTTTTTTTTTTTCGATGGTATATATATATATACATATATATACACATACATACACGAGCATCGTGGTAATGTTTTATGTTACAGGTCGAACACAATAGACACCGTGTACACGTATAACACATGGTGTTTTGTTTTGTTTTGATTTTTTATTTGGTAAGCGACGAGTTGTTAAAGGGACGACGGTGATTGGCATGGTGGTTAGACGATGTGTGAT
>NW_006263614.1:649447-652848 GCF_000469605.1 Apis dorsata | reverse complement strand
TTTTTTATTTTTATTTATTATTTATTTTTTTTTTTTTTTTTTTTTAATTAGAGGTGGTAACGGCGCGGCGTGCAGGATAGGCGTGCAGGACAACGAAAACACAAAACCATGAAAAAAAAAGAAACAAAATCGAACGATTAGCGTGTTGGGAGTGGCTCGTACAAAGCGATTGCTAAAGCTAAAGTTTAATATCAATCAAGTGAAGTTAAAGTTAAATCTCGTCGATCGTTTTGTTGCCAGGGAGAGATCGGATAACGGCCAGTCATCGTCATCGTCAGCAAGGATCAAAACTATGACGTACACACACACACACATATATATATATACTTGTACTTTGAATTATATCGCGAACAAAACGATCGATTCGATCGTTGGTACGGTATTTATAAGCGGATCGATTTAAGGTAATTGATCGAAGGATTGGAAACTTACCTTGATAGCTGTTTGCATGAGAACCGTGGTGGCGTAATTGACACCTTTGGACCCTAGGTGCAACACCGCCGTGTAACCCTGCTCCGTCGCGCGGGCTAGAGCTTCGTCGATCTCGGCCTCGCGTTGGATCAACGCCGGATGAACGAAACGTCTGTAAAGGATGCTCGAGCCTTTGGTGGCCGGGCTCAGTAGCCAGATCACCAGGATAGTCTTGATCTCGTAGTAAAATGGAAACCTGCCCGGAGAGAGAGAGAGAGAACAAAATGGAAAAAGACAAGGATTACGAATCAACAGTAAAACACATTCTAAGTAAGTAATTCTACGTGACGAGGGCGAGGAAGAAAAAGAAAACCAAAACGATCGAAATCCCTTGAACCACGACGAGGCCGCATCGTGGACACGAAAATAAAGAAAAAGAATGAAAAATCGGTTGATAGTGATCGAGTGGATGGTGGTGGACGATGGCAAAAGGAAATGAAAGGGGGAGAGAAAGAGAGAGAGAGAGGAAAGCGCGAGGTTATTCCTGGCCAGAAATACACGAGAGGTCTCCTTTTTGGTTGGTAATCCGAGTATGAAGGGAGAGATCTGGCACACGGCGGGGAGAGAAACGGCAGAAACAGAGACGGAAGATGAGACGCTGGTTGAATCCTCAGAAGTGCATGTGTAAGCCAATATCCATCTCGGCCGAAATTAGACTTTTGGAATTTCCCTCCCCTCTTGGAGGAGGGGGTTCACCTCTCGGTTTATTGGCCCCCGCGAAATTCGTTGGAAATTTTATTCGCTTCCGGCAAAAACGGGGCCACGACAACCGACAAACGGTTTCTTCTCCTCGTCGTCTATTTCGAGGGCCCGCTCCTCTTTTATTCTTCCCTCTCCCCTCGTCCCGCAAACGAGATGCGCTACGTTAAAGAGTTTGGGGGGAGATGATAAAAGCTCACCAAAAGCTGAAGAAGACGTCGGTGAAGGTCTCCGCGCAAGTGAACAGCGCGAACACGATCCAGTACATCATCCATTTCACCTGGAAACGAAGAGGATACGATCTCAATTCATTCCATTCTCGCCTTCTCTTCTTAAAACTTAATAAAGTAGAAGATTTTTGAATTGGAAATTGAAAAATTGATTTAGAGAAATTATTCGAACGAGGTGTTAATTAAACTTATACTCACGTATTCCTTCACATTCTTCGTCCTCACAGCCTTGTAAGAAGCGTAGGCCGGGTACAAATTGCCGAACACTAATCTGAAAATCGGATACAGGAGAACGTAAGTGAGGGATCGGGGCATCACGATTACCAGGAGGGCGGCAAGGGTTCGAAGGAAGCCCAGGCTCATTTTCTTCGGCATCTGTTCGGCGAAGTATCGTACGACAGCGTGAAAGCTCGTTATTATTACACGGGGGGCCCCCGTTTTGCACACGATCCAGAGAAACGGATTTTCCTCGAGTTCATCCGGTCGAGGCTCCTCCCTTTTCATTTCCATTCCACGCGCGGCCCAAATTCTCCCTCACCTCCCCCGCCTTCGTCCTCCCCGCCTGGATTCTCTCCTCGCTATACCCGCGACCGTCCCCTCTCTTCGAATTCTTTTCGATCCGATCCGTCGGCCCGATCCGACGCATCAAACTGGAAAACATCCAACCAAAAACATCTCCCGTCAAATATTTCGTTCCTCGCACGTTTTAAACACGATCTGGAGAGATAGAAAGGAGAGTATATATATATGTATGTATGTATGTATGTATGTGTATAAAAGAGAGAGATAGCTTACAGAAATCGGCGAAGATTTTCTTTCGATTCGAGGAGATCGGAGGCTTTTTGTTTTTTCAACGAGAGAGATGATAAAACTCACGGACTTTGGACTTGAGCCGATCGACACGGGGCATCCTTTTATCGTTTTCGAACGATAGTTCCGTGAATGACGTCGACTCGTGGCCGATTGCAAAGATAATTAGCGGGAGATCTGCGAACAAGCACGATGATGATAGCGATATCTCCGTCTCTCTCTATCTCCCTCTGCCTCGATGCACTTGTTGCATCCTCCCGAACGGAATCTCTTTTTTCACATGATCGATTCGAATCGGCCTACGAATCGACGTAAACGTCGTTGAGATGATGGCTCGAGAGGAAAACTCGATGCGTTTTCGCTCGGAGTCGAAGGCTGTTGCTCCGCCCGCGGATGCTTCCAGTTAAAGACTAAATGCGTAGCCGCGTTCTGGCACCGACGTGTCGACCACACTCGTCGTCTACGGACTCTATTTTAGCGCCTTAAGCCGCTGTCACGCGACACCGAAATTCGCCTATGCGCTCGAATGCTTTCGTTCTTTCATTTTTCTTTCATTTGTTTCCTCCGCGCGAGAGTTGCGTTAATAAAAGGGGCAATTTTAAAGGGAGAGATTGCTTAGATTGTCAAATGAAACGATAATAGGACGTTATTATGTTAAAAAGGGAAAAGGTTTGAAATATTGAAATTATCGAGTAGGTTTTTTTTTTTCTTTTATTCGATGAATAAAAGTGAAAAATTGTGATTTGGACGATGAATTGTATTGCTGCGGCGCTTTCGATTTCGATTTGATAGGACGATTATCGTCGAGGTAGAAAACGATTCTCTCGAGCTTCGTCCAACGAGAATCGCGTGAAACTACGGTTGATCGTGCATCGTAGGTAATTCGATGATTGTCACCAATGTCGCTATTTGATTGCGTAACAGGGCGTCCTTTGTGCGCAGTCTGCGCTTACTATTTGCGTGTTAACGAGATTCGCGGCTGGAATATTTCCATTTTTTTGAAGATTTCAGGATTATGCAGGATTACGCACGAATCGAGAAATATTTTGAAACAAAAAAAGAATAAAACTGTAATATTTTAAATTGTGTATGTAGAAAACAATAATTATACGTTCTAAGGAAAGTAAATTATTCAAAAATTTGCAGATATTTGTAAATATTCGGAAATGATGGAATTAAAATTGAAATTTT
>NW_006263614.1:648290-648950 GCF_000469605.1 Apis dorsata | reverse complement strand
AAATTTGTAGATATTTGTAAATATTCGAAAATGGTGGAATTAAAATTGAAATTTAAAGAAATGACGACGATGTTGAACGAAATGATAATATTTAAATTATATTTATATTTTAAATTGTGTATGTATATATATATATAAAAAACAGTAATTATACGTTCTAATGAAAATAAATTATTTAAAAATTTGTAGATATTTGTAAATATTCGAAAATGATGGAATTAAAATTAAAATTTAAAGAAATGGCGACGATGTTGAATGAAATGATAATATTTAAATATATTTATAATTTAAATTGTGTATGTATATATAGAAAACAATAATTATACGTTCTAAGGAAAGTAAGTTATTTAAAAATTTGTAGATATTTGTAAATATTCGAAAATGATGGAATTAAAATTAAAATTTAAAGAAATGGCGACGATGTTGAATGAAATGATAATATTTAAATATATTTATAATTTAAATTGTGTATGTATATATAGAAAACAATAATTATACGTTCTAAGGAAAGTAAGTTATTTAAAAATTTGCAAATATTCGAATATAGTGGAATTAAAATTTAAAAAAATGGCTACGATATTGAACGAAATAATAATATATCGATAATATTTAAATATATTTATATTTTAAATTGTGTATCTATATAATAATATATAAAAT
>NW_006263614.1:646242-647741 GCF_000469605.1 Apis dorsata | reverse complement strand
AAAAATTTGCAGATATTTGTAAATATTCGAAAATGGTGGAATTAAAATTGAAATTTAAAGAAACGGCTACGATAATATTTAAATATTTTGTATAGAAGAAAAAGAGAAATGTATATTTCACATATTTCAATACAGTGGATATCTCTTTAAAAGTACGAAGAAGAATTTATTGATCTAGGTGACTAAAAAGATAAAGAACAAGAATCACAAATGCACATAAGGAAATAACTTAGCAAGTCAAATTGCAATTCTCTGAAAGATAAAAAAATATGATTTATCAAAATTCTCTTTGCATGTTCTTACGTGTATTAAATTTTAAGTAGTAAAAAGAAGAAATTCGAATATGAAGTTGATTTTAGTAGAATAAATGAAATACATATATTTATATATATTTTCTTTCTTTCCTGTAAACAGTTACTCAACAATGATTAGAAAACAATGTACGCATCTTTTTATTTATTTAAACGTTATCGTACATTTAACTCAAGAAACAAGGAGAAATAAATCGAGAAGAATATTTAGAGAGAAATTAAATAGTTCCAATTTTTATAACCAGAAAATTATAGAATAATATTTTTTTAAAAAATTCGAAAATTTATACTTGTTAACTTACTTTTAAAGATATATAGAATTTTTAATCATACCAAACATTCTATCATTTATTTTACACTATATATTTAAAAAATTATAGGAATCATAATTTTTGAAAAATTCGAAAATCCTCTTATTACTTTTAAATACATAAAACATGTAGGATGGTTAAAAATTTCTTTTTAATAATAAATTTTTGTTTATATAACGAGTGATTAGAAATAAATTTTAGCAATAACGAATATGAATACATGATATGACGTGGTAAAAATACTACTGCAAAAAGGAAACGTTATAAACGTTATAAACGTTGTACGTTGTATCGCTTCTTCAACATTTTCTCAGCCTATTTGCGAGCCACGCGCGACTCGTGAACGACTCGTTTCTCAATCGTACGTATATTTAAAGATACCATACACAAGACACATAATCGTGTAATCAAATCTCCACGTAACATAATGAATCTCCGATTATCGATGTATTCCCACCGTCAATATCGCGTTTCGTTGTGCAATCGATACGCGCATCTGATATATATAATGCAAGAATGATAGTTATATCCAAAATTTGGATTTTGAACAATTTCAGCCCGTGGATTGAAAAATTTTATTGAAATATACAATTATTTAATCAAATAGGAAAATTATGATAAAAAAGATGCGCGAAACTTTATATTTTCCAACTCAAGTTCAGGTATAATTTTAACTCTTAGTAAGCCAGTGTTTTTCTCGTGTATTTTCTATATAGGCAAGTTAGTTATCGTTTATAATTCAATTTACATTTTCTTAATGTTTCAAATTTAAAATATTTTTGGGCAAATAGTGAAATGTATAATTATTTAACCAAACAGGAAAATTATAGAAAAAAAAAGAAAATAAAAAAAGATGCACGAAACTTGGTAATTCAAG
>NW_006263614.1:643595-645213 GCF_000469605.1 Apis dorsata | reverse complement strand
TCATCAATTCTTCACAATTTTTGTTATTAAGAATTATTTTAAAAAGTTTATAAAACTGATTATGTTTATGAGAGACAAAGAGTAAGTATTGCTTCACATGTTCTTTAGATCATTTATAATCAAATTTACATTTTCTTAATGTTCCAATATTTTTTGAAATTTTTTGGAAAAAATTTTAGAATACTCATCATCAATTTTTCACAATTTTTGTTATTAAGAATTATTTTAAAAAGTTCATAAAACTTATATTATGTTTATGAGAGACAAAGAGAGAGTAAGTATTGCTTCACGTGTTCTTTGCATTATTATCTCAAATCAACTTTCAATATTATCTCATTCGCACGATTTCTATTATCTTTTATTATTCTGATATTATTCCTCCTCTCGTTTCTTACATCATTGCAACCGTTGTCGTTTTAAAAATGTACTCGATCATCGGTCAAGTACAATATGGATAAACAGGAAATATTTCAATGTCCAGATTCATGCATATCCTAATGAATATGCAAAAGGCAGTTTACAAAATTGAACTTGGGTTACAATATTTTTTTGCTTTTTTAATTTTAATCGTTAAAATTACTATTCCGAATCGACAAATTGGAAGGAAGAAATTGTTTAATTATCGATTCAAAAATTGAACAAGAAACGAGTGATCATAATTTCCTTATTTAATTAATAGCTATTCTATAATATTTATTTCATAACTGGATAATTTTACTCGAATAATAAAAAAAAGATAAATTTGGATATAAGACTCAGCTACCATTATTCCACAGTTCAATCGAATTAATCGAATATCTTCTTTCCCTCCCCTGTTATTTTTCTCTTTATCCCCGGATTCGCGACGTTCCAGTAAGATTTTACAGCGAGATAAACCGGCAACCCTGAATCCCCTAAATTTAGCCCGCTCTTGCAGACCATTGTGAACGTTGAAGAGCGATAAAAATCTTCGTATCGCAGAGTTGAGTGAAAAACGATGGACAGAACGAATACACCAATTGTTCCCGATCTCTTTCATGTTTATTAATGCACATCTTGTAAACACGAGGCGTTGCTGCACGCGTACGTTGCTCGTTCGGCAATAACGCGGAAACGCAGAGGCGAGCACACCGTGTACAATGACGCCGTTTATTCGTACGAGGTCAAGATCATTGTCGTTCGTTCGCGCTTAGCCTGGATTCCGTCACGTTTCGCCTCGTGGCTTCTCCTCCTCCTCCTCCTCCCCTTAGGCAGGCGAACGCGTCTTTCATCTCGCGTGTGTTTTTCTTTGGAAAAGAAAAAAGAAAAAAAAAAAAAAGAAGAAGGGGGCTCTCTCGAACGAATTTCGCCTCCATTTCCGATTTGTAACGGGTTTTCCCTACGTTTGGAACGTTTGGACCAAAAACTTGGAACGTCCGGAACGAACGAGTTTATTATTGTGAGAGTGGTTCTCAACTTGGTATCATGATAAAATAGGGAAGAATAGAATAGAATTTTTTTTAATTTAATGGATTTAATGTTTTAACTTTGAAAAAAAATGTTAATCAAATTAGGAATTATTCGTTTGATTTGGAAATTTTATCTTTGTTTGAAAAAGTGGATATATTTTATTTTTTCTTTTTTTTAATTTTATGTATTA
>NW_006263614.1:641434-643561 GCF_000469605.1 Apis dorsata | reverse complement strand
GTTTTAAGGAACTTTAAAAGAAAATATTATTCCTAATCAAATTAGGAATTATTCGTTTGATTAGGAAATTTTATGTTTGTTTGGAAAAGTGGATATATTTTATTTTTTCTTTTTTTTTAATTTAATGTATTAAATGTTTTAAGGAACTTTAAAAGAAAATATTCCTAATCAAATTAGGAATTATTCGTTTGATTAGGAAATTTTATCTTTGCTTGGAAAAGTGAATATATATATATATATTTTTTTTTTTTTTTTTAATTTAGTATTTTTAATTTTTTAAGGGACTTTGAAAGAAAATGTTATTCAAATTTTCTGTTTGATTAGGAAATTTTATCTTTGCTTGGAAAAGTGAATATATATATATATATTTTTTTTTTTTTTTTTAATTTAGTATATTTAATATTTTAAGGGACTTTGAAAGAAAATGTTAATCAAATTATATGTTTGATTAGGAAATTTTATCTTTGCTTGGAAAAGTGGATATATTTTGTTTTTTCTTTTTTTTAATTTAGTGTATTTAAGGAACTTTTAAGGAATGTTTTAA
Source organism: Apis dorsata (assembly GCF_000469605.1). Lineage (NCBI taxonomy): Eukaryota > Metazoa > Arthropoda > Insecta > Hymenoptera > Apidae > Apis > Apis dorsata. Next base: position 643,017 of record NW_006263614.1, on the reverse strand, counting down.
GGAACTTTAAAAGAAAATATTATTCCTAATCAAATTAGGAATTATTCGTTTGATTAAGAAATTTTTTTTTTTCTTTTTTTTAATTTAGTGTATTTAAGGAACTTTTAAGGAATGTTTTAAGGAACTTTAAAAGAAAATATTATTCCTAATCAAATTAGGAATTATTCGTTTGATTAAGAAATTTTATTTCTGCTTGGAAAAGTGGATATATTTTGTTTTTTTTTTTTTTTAGTTAGTTAGTTAGTTAGTTAAGAGTTTTAGTAAATTTTTAATTGTTCGCGAAATAATAATTTCTTCCATGCAATGCATAAAATTAGTAATAATAATGAAATATGCATCGAAGTGTATTTAAATATACGTACATATATACTTAATGATAGAAGTTAAGAAATAAACTAATCGTTTGCGAATTTATTTATATTTCTCATCCTCTCGGATGAAGTAAGGTTAGAGTTAAAAATAACATAGAGAGAGAGAGAGAGAGAGAGAGAGATCACGATCCGATGTATCAATAAGCAATAAATTTTCTTTGAATATGTTTGCGTAAAATAAAGATAAAATATAAAGAAATTAAAAAGGGAAAAAATATTTATTCAACCAATATCTTTTTTAATACGATCTTTTATATATAAAATATTCGTTGCACGCTTACATTACATAATTTCTATCACGTATCACGTATTATGTATTATTATATAAAAGAATAATCTAATTAAATCGTATGTACGATTTCGAGATTCAAACTTGATAATACTCTAAGTTTTATAAAAGTTTTATTAATTAAAGTAACGTGATAGAAATAAATACTTTTTTTAAATTTCTCTAAAAATCAATATTAATTTTGCCAAAAGCATCCGCGTGTTTCCCTAATTTCAAAAATAACAAATTTGAAATCCGTCATTTTGATGGATTTATGGATCTCTACCGTTAAAACCAAATACATCGATTCTATTTTATTGTAAATGAACGTATCCGAAAAACTTTGCTAATCGCAACTTTTTAAAAAGAAAAAAAAAAAAAAAAAAAAAAATGCAGAAAGAGCATTTGAGCATACAGTTTTTCAGACCATTGCAATATAATTACTCGCGTTACGAAGTATATCCTCCTCTTCTTACGTAAAATTATTTTTCCCAAATTTTTAAGAAAAGCGCGGGAAAGAAAATCTGCACGATTCACGAGACTGGCGTAACGTTGTCAATGAACTGTAATGGCTCGATACAAAACGCAAAAGAGAATAGTCATTGTTTTATATTGTCCACAGAAAATTTACTTCCCCATTGTATTCCCGTAACAGGTTCCAATGGGGGAGTTGCGGCCATTGTACGCCGGGTAAAAAGGAGGAAACTCAATGCCGATTGCCATTTTATATTCGAAATTTTCCTCTACGAATTTGCAAAACGTTATGACTATGGATAATGTCCGGATATACTGGGTGGGATATTTAAATGGAAACGCGTAAATATCCGAGTTATTTTTGATTTTATACATTTTAGTCGTTGAAGGGGTTGTAATGCGACGTTAATATTTTTTTTTTGCAACTGGAAGAGTCTTTTAAATTTCAAGATCATTTTTTTCTTTTTTAA
>NW_006263614.1:638110-641352 GCF_000469605.1 Apis dorsata | reverse complement strand
TGGAATTATATATTCTATGTAAAGTTGGTTTCATCTCGATATTTTGTGTAAAAGANNNAAAAAAAAAGATATTAAAAAATCTATTTATATCGAAAAATTATTAGTTTTGAAGATATTTTAATTTTATTTTTGTAATTTCATTATACGAAAAAAAAAGGAGAGTACGAATAATAGAATATCAATTCTAACTAACAATTTTTCGAATGTATAGAATATTTTTGTTTTTACAGAGAATGCCAAGGTCATAAAAATTAACCAAAATATAAAAACATAGTCTCGTTTCAGAAATGAAGGTGACCTTTGAAATCTCCAAAATATTTTCAACTATATATAAAAAAAAAAAAAAATATATTACCGCTAAATTATAGTCCCTTTTATACAAAACTTTTATACAATTTTTTCACAAAACCAAAAATAACGAGATACGTAGGTGTTCCCTTTAAATCCCTGTGTATAGCTGCGAGCTATCCATACCATTCAATTTCTAAAATTGCTAACTCGAACCTCGAGGCTATCCATGATTTAATCGATATTAAAAAAGAAAAAAAATATAATTTTTTTCTTACACGAGTTAATTGAATTATTGAGACTTGTACGATTAAAATAATACCACGATGTACATTTGTATTAATTTCAATTCAACAACTAAAAAATGACATAGACATACTATTATTATAATTATTTTTTTTTTTTAGCATTCTAGTATTCTATGTCACGCGAACCATTTATTTCTTAGTCGTATTCTCGATGCAGGCATCATGGCAGAGTGAGCCAGAATCAGATAATAACAAAAGTTTACTACTTGGAACGATGCCAATCAAGGAATGTAGGGTAAGAAATGGAAAGTGAAAAGTTTATCATAAGACTATGAATTTTTATGCAAATATATAATTCTTCTAATATACACTCATTACATCCTTTTATATATATATATTAATTTTTATTTGTATGATAATTGAATACTACAAACAAATTTACCTTATTATATAATTGTCTGTACAAGGGGCAGAAAAATATCCAATATTATTACATTTTACAAAATGATTTCTTTTTTCCTCAATACTTTCATACAAACAACAACAATATATCAATATATCATTTTATACATATCCTTTACTAATCAAACGTCACGTTTAAACCACATAAAAATTCACAGTCATCCTAACACTTACACTTATTAAATCGATCAAAGCTACAATCCACATAAACCAATTTTCAACCACGGGATCTCGATTGCCAAATAACAACCGAAGCTGAGATTCACACCGTCTCGAAAAAGAATTTTCACGAATCGCATGATCGATTCACGATTCGTGCATCCTACACCCACATATATATATAACAATAATATGCATTTCTTTTTGCACATAACTTGGAGGGACGAGCATTTCCTAATTAAAGCTCGAAGAGAGAGAGAGAGAGAGAGATATCCGTTTGATCCGAAACAGGGATAAGAGATAACGGGGATACGTGCTCGATACCTCTTATCCGAGGTAACTTTTCATCGGGCTTCAGGGTCGACCCAGTTTTCTATTTTAATCGTGACCCTTCTCGAGCACACAATTTCCCTCGAGTCCCTCTTTATTATCTCTTCTCCATTAATTAAAACTCCGGATACGAAAATCGTGATCATCTCCTCCTCTTATTGGCTTCTTCGATCCTTGCGTTTTTTGTAGAAAGGTAAAAAAGGGAATCGTGGGGTGTTAAACGATTGTAGGGTGTTGGACGATTATAGACGGAGTGGACGACGATTCATTTCGAAGATTTAAATCGAGAGGGTTAAACGAAACGAAGACGTCTTAACGAGGGCGTGTCCGTTTATTTTCAGATGGGGACAAGGAGCATCAACCTGATCTACAGCTGCATATCGCTTAGGTGAGGTGAGGTGAGCGTAGAATAGACACAAGTGGCTATAAATAAGGGAGCTAAGCGAGGCTGAATCGTGGCATGGGATTGGGTTATGATCAGATGTATCTTTTGTGAAAAGGGATAAAATTTTGAAATTTGAGGAGGAGAAGGACGAAGTGATCGATTAAGTTGATTCGGAGAGATGGAGATATTACAGTTTTGATTGATAAAATTGATTTTGCAAAAATGTTTTGCCAATCATTTTTGAAACACGTGTGTTATAACAGAGTTTCAGAAAGATGATAAGAATATTATTACGTAAATGTATTTATTGTTTATATGAATAGTTTTGCAATTCGAATAGATAACATTTCACGAGGAAACTTTTTTCTTTTTTCAAAATTAAATATATCGTTGTACGGTTTCATTAAAATCAGAATTGTGTATTTGAGTTTCGATCGATAATGATTCGATTAGAAGAGCAGAAAATTCATTGCAACTTAATAAACTAAAGGACTTGAGAAAAATCTAAAGAATATTATTAAATAATCAATATGTGAATTATGCAAATATAATTGTTTCGATTAATAGAACAATTATGATCGTCACACAAAATATCTTCCATGACGAAAAATTCGAGGAAAACTTTTTTTTATTTAAACAGAAGTTTCCTTTTTGAAGGAAAAAAATTATCAAACATGCAGAATTTTGGATTAATCCAACAGAATGTGTCTGAAAGTTTTTCAAAGTCTCAAGCAACTTCGAAATTGCAACGAAATATCGCGAATGTGGCATTTCGAAAGGCTGCCAGCTCATCGTCCTTGAAGGCGATGACAAAGCTTAAAGGAAAGTGAAAAAGAAAAAAAAGGAAAAAAGGAAAAATCGACTCTTTGTTCCTAAAGTTTGCATTTTGAACAATGTCCAAACTTTTCGGATACTAAGTTTCATGATATTATAGTCTCATTTCATGTATCAGTTATGATTTTGTTTATTATGCAAATTTATAATTTTTGTTTTGATATCTCGAAAATTATGAATTTATATCTAATCCTTGATTAACTCTTAAATCGCACAACTTGTCGTTCTAATAATTAAAGTGCTATAAGATAACTTTTAAAAATTTCTGTTCGATGTTTCACTTAATTACTTTAGTCTTGCACTCGAAAGTTTGTTTAATTAAATCGAACAATGCATATTTTATCCTTTCGTCTTAACTTAGGTGTAAAAAAAAAAAATTTCTTGCTTACAATTTTCTCTCCATAGTGTACAAATTGAAACATTTTTTATGATCTCTTTAATTAAAATTTGATAAATATTACGTAAAAATTACGCCTTAAAAAATGGGATAGTTGGACGAAATGGAGTTACTTGGATCCTTGGAATCGAAAATAATA
>NW_006263614.1:631587-637949 GCF_000469605.1 Apis dorsata | reverse complement strand
ACGAGAAACCGACTCGCGACGAAGAAAGTAACAGCAAAAAAGAAAAAAAAAAAAAGGTCGAGGCTAGACTCGAGCATTGAGAATCATAGCCCGAAAAAGGTAATAAATTTGTATCCGGAGATTTGTGCTTGATTCATCTCACGTGCTTTTAATTTTGAGGATTGTTACGAATTGATGCAGCTTTTTTTCTTTTTTTTTTTTTTCAACAATGGTTAATAACTTGATGAGAATAATTTACACGCGCGAGATGTATTCACGCCTCGCGTGTAAACGGCCGTTTAATTACGAAAATGGGCGCGACAAAGAATCGTGCGAGTAATATAACATAAAGGTGATCGAAGGATTCAACTTGATGATGATGATGATGATGATGATCAAATGTTTGAGAATAGAGAAAAGGTCTATAAAAGGATATCTAAAAATTTTAAAAAATTCTTTCCTTATTAATTTATTAGATATTCTATCTCTCAGTCTATTGTCATAATTAATAATTTATAAATAATATAATATATTAATATTTATAAATAAAATATCACGAATGAAATTAAAGGCTGTTGTGAAAATACGTGGAGTTTTTTTTACTTTATTTTAAGAATTGGAGGAAACAAGAGTTATTTTTTTGGATCGAAGGATACGACTTGAGGCATGACATTGACTAGAAATCGTAAGATTTACGAAGAATTGAATAGGAAATGAATCGTAACATGGTGAAATAATAATATTTGCAATCGTATACGATTTTTTAAAAACAATATCACTACGTTAATATTATCGTTTCAACAAGGTTTGCAAATATTCCAATCCTTGATATTTGTAATATTTCTGCTTGCATTTCATCAGTCATTTCAGACAGTCGTCGTATTGGCAGAGACATTAATTTTGATCCAATCCATGGCGAAAATAAAAATTTGTTGAAAATATATATTTTTTTTTTTTGAAATATGCGTTAAATATTGGGATATAAAAAAATAGGAAAAATAAGAACATAGATAATAATCGATATAATTCGAAATATATTCGTGTAAAATCAATACAATAAAAAGATTACGTATATCGAATTGTAAAATTTCGATCGAATAAAATGAAATATCACACGGGTTTTTAAAAAATATATCACACACATTTGAAAAATTGTAAAGTATAAAATAAATGTATATAAATGATAAAATATATCTCTTTATATTTATAGAAAATACAAAATCATAATTCACTTAAATAAATTTTCAATTACTGAATTATGAACGAATCTTAGGAATTTTAATCTAATCGGCTAAGATTCTCCATGAATTTTTTCTAAAATTCAAGAGATATTCCCAAACTATATAAAATTAAATTATTAAAATCAATATCGAATACTTTTCGATATTAGGGCAATTTAAAACAATTAAATGTAAAAACAAGTTTTACAAAAAAAGAATATACGCGAAATTCTCAAGTTGATTAACTCTTAATGACTAATAAAAAAAATAATTCTAAAATCGTTATCCAAAGGAAATTTTTGAAATGAAAACACATAGCGATAAACGATCTTGTTTACCGATAGAGTGCTCGAATCGTATCGCACATATTCATATATGTTACGCCTGTTATACAACGTCGATTTATATACAGAGTGTCTCCGAAATCATGGCACAAGCCTTCGAGTGATTCTACATACAAAAATAAATAAATAAATAAAGAAAAAAAGGAGAGAGAATAATATTTTTTCGAAAATTTCTGTTTTATGATTTACATCCTTGTTTTTGAGAAAATGGTGATTCAACATTCACGGTTACGGAAAAAGGAGTCGCGATAAATTTTCTTCAAATTTAATTTTCTCGAAAATTGATTTTTAAATGAAAAGAAATTTATTCCATATTTTTTGGTTATTTTCATATGTAGAATTACCTCCCGTCAATAATTAATTTCGCCAATACTCGAGCATCGTCTGAGCTTGATTTATCCTCCGAATAAATTACATAATTTATCCTATATTTTTCTTAATTTATTTTTTTCTACTAAAAATCGCCATTTCAAGAGCATGTTGTATAATGAATTGGTTCCAACGGATAATTAACATTCTTAATGATTTGTTTCAGAAAATGGAAATTTTTCGCAAAATTTACACAGGTTTCGCGCGATTCTGTATTTCAAGTATTGAAAGTTAAATAATTGCACGCTTATAAAAAGCGTACTTTTTTAAAAGTACTTTCCCGAACTCATTAGCGAAGCGGCAAATTATTTTTAACGAAATTACATTGCCTCAAAATGATTTAGCACTTCGTAATTTCATAACTGTCGCAGTGATGTATTGATTTTGTAGTTGGTAAATTCGCTATTAAATTTTCTATAAATATACAAGTTGAGGAATATAAACGTAAATACTCGTTTGAATAAGTAAAAAAAAAGGGGGGGAAATATTCACGATATATATAATAATATTCGACAAAAAGTTTGATAAAACATAAATCTTCATTTGTGCAGAAATTATTCTCGATTTCTCTTCAAAAATTCACAAAGAAAGAAAAGATTGAATTTTGATTCAATGAAAATAAGAATGAAAATAATCTGAAATTAAATGTAATTTTTCCATAATATAATTAAAAAAACAACAAAAATTATGTTACGAAAAGATATTTAAATCTACGCGATGCGAAAAGAAAGTGGCGAAATTGAATTTATATCAGCCTACTCGATAAAATAATATATATCAAAATATATAAATAATTCACGAATTTTATTCAACGATGATATAAAATTTTGATGCAAAACTCGTAATTAAATTGTTAATGATAATTTATAGAAAATATCGAATAATGATCAAAGTGTCAGCCTGTCAATGACCTTAAACTTCAAATTGTACAAATAATTATAATTATAAAACGACAATAATTCTTTGACACGAATGTTAGAAAGACGTACGAATGGAAATATAGAATCGAGAAATGGCGATGCAGCTACGCAAATATCATTTAACAACGAGAAAATTTTTGACTAAATCAATCTCATTAAATCCGAAATTCATAAGTCAATATTTCCAATGCGCAAATGCGATATTGAAAGGAAATCTTATAATAGTGTTAAATGCAATTAAATCGAAAATAAAATTTTCCGAATAATTACGTAAATTATATTCAAAAATTATATTCTCCATTGACACTTCTTATACACATCGATACATATTATATATTTTACCAATTTCATTGCTTTCTTTTCGCAAAAATCGAAAGACAAAACTATTCTTCTTCCTTCCTTTCTTAAAAAAAAAAGGAAATTTTATAATAGCTTTAAATGCAATTAAATCGAAAAGAAAATTTTCCGAATAATTACGTAAATTATATTCAAAAATTAGATTCTCCATTGACACTTCTTATCCACATCGATACATATTATATATTTTACCAATTTCATTGCTTTCTTTTCGCAAAAATCGAAAGACAAAACTATTCTTCTTCCTTCCGTTTCTTAAAAAAAAAAAAAAAAGAAAATTTTAGAATAGCGTTAAATACAATTAAATCGGAAATAAAATTTGCCGAATAATTACGTAAATTCAAAAATTATATATTTTACCAATCCCATTGTTTTCTTTTCGCAAAAATTGAAAGACAAAACTATTTTTTTTCCTTCCGTTTCTTAAAAAAAAAAAGGAAATTTTATAATAGCGTTAAATGCAATTAAATAAAATTTTCGAATAATTACGTAAATTCAAAAATTATATATTTTACCAATCCCATTGCTTTCTTTTCGCAAAAATCGAAAGACAAAACTATTCTTCTTCCTTCCTTTCTTAAAAAAAAAAAGGAAATTTTATAATAGCTTTAAATACAAGTAAAGGAGAAAGAAAATTTTCCGAATAATTACGTAAATTCAAAAATTATATATTTTACCAATTTCATTGCTTTCTTTTCGCATCGAACAAAAATCGAAAGACTAAACTATTCTTCTTCCTTCCGTTTCTTAAAAAAAAAAAAAAAAAGAAAATTTTATAATAGCGTTAAATGCAATTAAATAAAATTTGCCGAATAATTACGTAAATTCAAAAATTATATATTTTACCAATTTCATTGCTTTCTTTTCGCATCGAATAAAAATCGAAAGACTAAACTATTCTTCTTCCTTCCGTTTCTTAAAAAAAAAAAAAAAAAAAAAATTTTTTAATAGGGTTAAATGCAATTAAATAAAATTTGCCGAATAATTACGTAAATTCAAAAATTATATATTTTACCAATTTCATTGCTTTCTTTTCGCAAAAATCGAAAGACAAATTCTATTCTTCTTCCGTTTCTTAAAAAACAGATATCGCCAATCTTTTGGTTATCTTTATATCCTTGAATTCTCACATTTTCGATACAATTTTTAAAGGGGAGGGTAGGAAGACGATCGAGACGGTGTTCACCACGGTAACCCGTTTAAAAACAGGTAAATAAATATTCCTGGAGTAGGAGTGAGTCTCCACAGGCACGGGCACGGCATTTTTCAGGGGCAGCGGGCAAGTCATGACGAAGTTGGCTTCGTAAAATCGTAAAATCTCGAACGTGTTGCTCGTTGTATCGTGAACTATTTGCAACCAAGGTTGCTCGATTCGATAGAAAACCTTGCTTTCGCTCGATATCCCCCGATATATATATATCACAACCTAACGAGATTTAAATCGCGCGCGGGAAACGCTTCAACATTGGCCTCGTTGCATGCAGCCAGCTGATCGCAGGATTAGAGAGCGTATCGATCGACTCGCATCCCCTCTGGAAAAAAGAACTCCTCTCGAAATCGACTCCAATTCTCTCGATCAAAAACACCCTGGACAATTCCTCGAACAAAGAAGTCTTCTCTCCGCAGTTCTTTGTTCGAAGCAAGTTTGGTCGAGGAAACGTGCGCTTTAATTCTAGAGAGAGAGAGAGAGAGAGAGAATACGATCGAATTTCAGGGTAGATTTTTGACCGCTCGGGGGCACGTTTCGCTTTCTCCTCCGCGTCTCTCCTTTTTTACCCTGGAACTCGACTCTCTCGAGTTCGTTCCTTCGATCGCGCCCTAGGTCTCTTTATCGTCACGCCGACCGACGGAGTAACGACCGACTCGAGCGGTTCCTTTCTTCCTCTCCCCCCTCCTCGCTGCTCCTTCGGGACCTCCTCCCCCACTCCCTTCTTCTCTCGACAGAGACGAATGACGAGCTTCTTCTCGGCATCAGTCGGCCATCCTTGAAATTCGGCCACCCCCTTTGCGGTGGAAACAGTGAATATTCACCTGATTGGAAATCGAATAGATAGAGTAATTCGAATGATTCTTCAAATTTTTCCTTCCTTCGCTTCGTGCACGAATTTTTTTTTTTTTTTTTTCCGCCAAAAAATGCCACCACGAACAACAATTTCGGGAAAAGTTATTTAAAGTTGAAGACTTCTCGTTCTCGGAGCAACTTGGAGAAACTTTTCGAAAAGTTTTCGAGAAAATTCCGATTGAAAATTTCGTTTCGATTCTCGATACTCCATCGAAACTCCTTTTAATCCTTTTAGAAGAATTTTCTATTCCCTTTTTTCAAGGGAGAAACCGTTCCTCATAAACTGTTTCTCGTAATCTCCAACGTTTCCTTCGCCGAAATCACACTTTTGTTTCACTCGTCGCAAGATTTCCGGCAACGAAAATGGAAAAATTCACTCGCGAAAAAACTTGGCGAAAGTTTGAACGATCGAGCTTCAGATGTATGTTCCACGAACGGTCGCGACTCCTGAACTGGAAGCTGCCCACTTCTGTGCTTGGGTTTATATTTAAACAGCGGTTAGCGGCCGACGACTACACGTCGTTCGCATCGTCTTTTCGGTGGAGAGAAAGAAAAAGAGTGGCGTGGCGAAAGTCGAGGGGAGAGCGAAAACTCGAATAGGAAAAGAAGAAAGAGAGAGAGAGAGAGAGAGAGAGAGAGATTTTACATTTCGTTCGAAATGTCTCGCGACTGATTTATCTCGACTCGTATTTAAAGAAGAGGCATCCTCGTAAATATGCCATAACTTGATCGATTCAACCTCCTCGAGAAATTGAGAATACTTTTTCGCGCTCCCATTTTCGAGACGAAAAGAAGAAGAAGAAGAAGAAGAAAGCCGCTTCGGTTTAAAGGGCATTGGCTTGCAAGCTCGCGCGGACACGTGGCGTTTCTCCTTCGATAGAGAATGTTGGGAAATCCATGCTAAAAGATCCACAAACATCGTGACCGATGAATCGCGGACCTCCCACGCAGCCTGCGTCTGAACTTTCTCAACCGTGCCAACGTCTTGCATACGATATCCGTTTACGAATCTGCATCCCGTAAAGAGCGATTTAAAATTCAATCTCTCTCTCTCTCTCTCTCTTTCTTTCTCTTTCTCTTTCTCTCTCTGCGTATAAAGATATTTATTGGA
>NW_006263614.1:626565-631424 GCF_000469605.1 Apis dorsata | reverse complement strand
TCTCTCTCTCTCTCTCTCTCTCTCTCTCTCTCTCTCTCTCTCTCTCTCTCTCTCTCTGCGTATAAAGATATTTATTGGAAACAAGTGACTGTCATTTTGCCTGATCCAAAATTGTCAATATATCGATTTCCAAATCAATATCCTCTCCTTGTCTCATCGAGAGGAAAAAGAAGAGGGGTCGAGTTTGAATCTTTGAATTGAGAAAACGATATTTCTATAACATTGGTAGCTGAAAGAAAGAAAGATCGAATTCTGTTCCCTTTGGTCATTTCGGTCCATCCATCCACCCACAGCTTATCCACAAAAGGGGCAAAAAGGGGAGGGAGTGTTGGAAAGAGGAAAGGGAGAGAGAGAGGGAGAGAGAGGATATCGGGCGATAGCAGGAGCGTAAGGTGTGAGGGTACGGTGGAAGGGTCATCAGCCTGGCGAAGCCGACGACGATACTTTTGGTTCTGCCACCCCCCTCGCGCTCTTTACCACACCCTCGTGACGTGCACTTTTGCTCCTTGGCGCGTCTCCAGGGACAAAGAAATATGGGCTGGTCCGCGAGAAAATGGCGTAATTATATACGAGGGCGGGAAAAAGGAGGGTGTAAATCAAAACGGCGCCTCCCCTCTCTCTCTCTCGATGTTCTCGAGAGAAGGAGAGAAACACGAACTTGTTATCTGTCGAGAGAGAAGCTTCGAGGATATCGATCCTTTGGGGAATCGTGGTGATAAGGTCGTCGATCGATCATTTACATTTTCCACTTTTTGGAAAAAGCTTTTCGAAAATAGGCGGGCTGTAGCAATTTCTCTTTAAATAAATTCGGAATATTTTGTAATTTAAGACTTTTTTTTGAGTCTCGTTTATTAATTAATATTTATTTAAAAAAGAAAGAAATGAATAAAAATTTTTTGAATCGTTGAATATTAAAGCGTATAGCGGATAGTTTTATTTTTCTAGTAAAAAATTTTTTAAAAATTTTGTAGAGCGTTTTTGCTTCGTTTATTTGCATACCAATTTCTAATTTTAATAATTTTCTTGTAATAAAATCTTTAGAGTGGTAGGAAATTATTAGTTAGCCAGGATTAAGAACAAGCAGGGTTCGCTTAATTTTATCACTTATAAAATAACTTATGAATAGAAACAGTTTTTAATTATGCAACGTGACACCCTAACATCGGTTTCGTGTAAACGATGTTCCTTCCTTTTTTATCGATAATTATTTTAATTCAAAATAATTTCACAGTCCTAAACAACGTCCCATTGAAGAAAAAAAAATGGTGAAATTATTGAAACAAAGCCTCGAGAACGTAACCCGAGATCCCCGGGTCAAAGGAATTTAATTTCTAACGATAAAGAACGATAGTGTATTAAACAGACTGAGAAAGATTTATGCAAATGAATATTTTTATAGGAAACAGAAGATTAATTTTAACGTAGTAACAATGAAACTTGAATTGAAATTCGTTCCGTCATTAACTTTTCCCGTTATTTTTTATTTTCCACATTACATTCTATTTTCTGCGCTATGTTATGAATATTTAATTAATAATGGAACGTTAATCCAAAGTTAAGTAAGCTGGAAGCAATCGACAAAGAATCGAAATCTATGTTGAAAGTTCAATTAGATGATCATTATTTATACGTTACATTGAATCATAAATTCAAAAAATCGTTTCGTTTCGGAAAATTATTAAAATTAGAAAAATTTTAATAATTTAATTATCCTCGTCGTTGAAAACATTCACAACTTTTTGGTTGCAATTAATTAACGATTTTTAAAATAATTAATTGCATATATCTTACATATTTCGACGTATACGATATTTAATGTATTCTTTCGAACATTAAAAAAGATATAACCAGTCCACCCAGAAATATTGGATATTTCTTTTACAGTTACACCCAAAACTTTCCAATTATTACAATTACATATTAAATAACCTAAAGACTAAATGAAAATCTTAATGTTTAAAAATTATCTCAAGATTGAACGAATAATAATAAACAAACGGTTAATAACGACGAGAGAGAGAGAGAGGATCCATAGAGATCAGTGATCATGGTCAGTGAGAAATTTCGCTTTAATATCCGGCAATATGGAATCGAGCGTGGCAGAATGAAAAAGTACGAGCCGCATCGTAATTAGCGGCATTCTTAATTATTCTAATGAGTGCAATGACGTCACGAGGTCGAGGATCCTAAGTGCTCCGCAACACCGACGTAACTTTTTTTCCTCGTTTATAGTACCGGGTCGAGTTTTCTTTTTTTCTTTTTTTCTTTTTTTCTTTTTTTTTTTTTTGCCCTCTCATCAATCGTTGCCAGCCTTTTCAAATACTCTCGAGACTTCTTTACGTGAATTTCTTCTGGTCGAATCACCACGTCTCTCGCATGCTCAGTCGAATGCAAGGTATACATGTTAATATATTCAGCGGAGCGTCTTTAGAGGGTTGATTCTAAAGATCGGAACGGGCAAATATGGAAAAATTGGATATGTACGGGAAAATATCGATCTTATTCATTAAGTTGTAAGCAATTTAAATTAGATGAAGCGAGGTGGGGATAAAGTGTGTGATAAAACGTCTAATATCGCGGATTTATGTAGTAGAATAAATTCAAATAAATTTAAATTATACGTTTTGAAGATATATCGAAATGTGACAAAATATTTGCATATAATTTTATTATGTAAATTTATTTATAAACGTTTTCTCTCGATTTTTTTAATAAGTAGAGTGTTGTTTATTTGATAAGATTGGATTGGAAAAAAGAAATTTTTTAATGTAATATATATATAATACAATATATATATTATTTATATATATTGATATTGATATATATATTGATATATATTGATATTGTAATATCAATATCACGTTGAGGCTTCTTATATTTCTTCTTTGGATAAACTTATTCAAAATTTTCCCAACATTTAATATCAAAAGTCTCGTTTAAAATTCAATTAAATTTGTATTTAATATTTTCGATTATATACTCTCGATTTTTTTAATAAGTAGATATTGTTTATTTGATAAGATTGGATTGGAAAAAAGAAATCTTTTAATATAATATATATATATATATATTAAAAATCTCGTTTAAAATTCAATTAAATTTGTATTTAATATTCTTGTATTTAATATATTTTATTTTATATTTCTTCTTTGGATAAACTTATTCAAAATTTTCCCAACTTTCAATATCAAAAGTCTCGTTTAAAATTCAGTTAAATTTGTATTTAATATTCAATTATCGCAGAAATAAAATTAATATTTAGAAGGAAGATATACAAAAAAAAAATTATTGATATTTTTAAATCTATTTTTGTATTCGTTTTCCAAAGAATATATTATTAATTCTCCGCGAATATATTAATCGATATGTACAACAATGCGGCTATATGCACGCTTCTTCTATTCTAGTTGTTGAAGAAACGATAGTTGTTTCGAATCGTGAAATATCATTGCATTGTCACGAGGAAAACTAATGTGTGGTAAAAACGAAGAAAGGACGATGGTTCGATAACACGCAAAAATAATATTTACGTCAATATTTAAATAATGGCGTGCCTTAAAAAATTGTGATACGTCGAATTTATTGCAAGTCAATTCAGTGTAATTTATTCGATGATTATAAGAAGGGAAGATAGTAAGATAATATGAAATGGAAATCTCAATATTCTAATTTATAATAATTAAAATACAAGTAAAGTAAATATTTCATTAATATTTTTGTTTAATGGGTGTTTCTTATTTCCATCCACAAAAGAAAATTTTTACGCCTGTATTGATGAAGTTTATTCTTGGTAATTTTCAAAAAAACGAAGAGAAAAAATTATTGTAGAACAATTTAAGTAGATATATTCTTTTTAACTGCAAATTAAAATTAAAACTTTAGTAAAATAGAAAATTTTAAGAATTTGAAATTTTCTAATAAATAATAAAATGAATTTTAATCGTTCATTCAAGGATAAATTAATTCACAAATAAATTTGAAAAAAAAAGAAAGATTTAGGAAAATTGAAATTTGAAATTGTCATGTTTGTTATATTTATCATGCATATATGTAAAATAGAATTTCTCTGAAATATTATATATTGTTATATTGTTTCATATTATCGAATTTCTATTTATCTGATTTGTGTTGATCTTGTCTAGAAAAAATAAAAAATTCGCTTATTTTTATGAAATACATTCCACAAAATTTGATATTTCCTAAAGTTATTCGTTTAATTTTTCTTATTCTATTTTAATTTTGTATGCTAAAGCATATATTCTATATCAAAAATGAAAATCTCTTTCTTTTGTGCAACAAACATTCCAAATTTTACTTTTTGAAATCAGTAACTTCATTCATAACTCATATCTCAATTCACTATTTTACTTTCTATTAACCACAGAAAAGATTCTCAAAACTCAAATCTTTCTTAAACGCTTCTTTTCAAACATCCTTCTCAACCATCAGACATTCGTGGATTTCTAATACTGTTTTGAATTTGTATTACAAATTATTAAAAACAGCATCGATGATTCTTCGAATATATTTGATAAAGTGCAATATCAAGTATCATTTTAAATAAAAACTAACAATATCATTTATGACGTTACAATGTTTAGTTTGGAACAACAGTTTTTCATTCGAATTTTTCCGTCCTTTCTTTTTTTTTTCTTGATCTACAGAATCCAACCTCGCAGAATCGTCTTGCTAAAACACTCTCGAAGCACGATTCTATGCAAATAGAATCGGCAACCACGAAGAAATGCGGCGATGTTTCGCGTACGAATCGAGCAAGAGCAACCGTTTGCATCCATAGAAAATGAGATGCCTTTCAGTAACATCGGAAATATAGGTCAGAAACAGAAAAGCTAGGTAAA
>NW_006263614.1:624463-626232 GCF_000469605.1 Apis dorsata | reverse complement strand
AAAAAAAAAAAAAAAAAAAAAAAGGGGAGAGTCGATAGGTTTTATCTCGACCTGGTTGGTGTAACATTTACAAAATTATTAATCGCAACCAACTCCCTTTCAGTTTATTTTCTTTTTTTATCCCCGGTGTCAAGAATGAAACACACTTGGTAAAATTCTACACGTTTCGAAACCCTAAATAATTTCCAATAGTCGGTTATTCCCGGGTAGAAATATTTTTTCATCAAAAGAGTATACACCGCTTTCATCGGCATTTGGGGGAAGGGAAAATAAACGACAAGCAACGGCCAACCCCTCCTCTATGACTGGTTAGGTGGCGAAGAGAGCCGTCAGACGCTTGTGGCGCGTGCAACGCAGCGGAAAGGTTAATGCGAGATCTCTCCTCTGAAACGAAATATCGATTCACGAGGGAAACCGGCGGAGAACCGTGCCACCCCTTGCACAGCTGTAACGGAGAACAAGAATAATAATAATAATAATAATAAACTAGGAGGAGGAGGAAAGGAGAGATGAGAAGAGAAAAAAGAGGGGAGGGAGGGGAGAAAGGGCGGAGGAAGAGGGAATGAGAGTGCCGCACGAACGTCCTTGCTCGTCGTGCAGAACCACCCTCCTGTTGCCAACCGGGCATCGATCCAACGACCGACCGACGTTCCTCTGGTCTACCAAGAAAGCATCCCTTGGTTGGTACCCCCGTTTCCTTCCGCAGACTTCCTTTCCAAGCATCCAAGATGATCTGTCCCGGTCTGTCGCTTTTCAAGGCGAAGAATTAAGAAGAATTTCGTGAAGGGGGAGGGACGTGAATGAAATTTGGATCGAAAAATATGATCCTCTATTACGAGGATTTTCCTTTATTTTATTTTATTTTATTTTATTTTATTTTTAAATTAAGAAACTCGACGATAAGCTATTAATGGAAATAATAATAGGATGGTATCTATCTTTGTTCGTTGGTCACAAGAAAATTAATAATGATTAGGAATGACGTAGAAGAAGCGAAAGAAAGAGACAAAGGTTCTTAGTCATTCGACATGGACACAAGATAGTACGCGTTGACGAGGTGAAAGGAAACTGAACTCGTGTGTTTTAAACGCGGCAAAAAGACAATGGTTCGTGTATACAAAGACTATTAAACACACGTGAGTCATGCTTCTTAAGCGATATAATAAAAGTGGGATAACATTTCGTGACATTAACGAGAAGCGAAACATTGGTCGAGGTACATCGTGATGCACAAATGAATGAACCATATGGCAATAGAGAATCTATTGTTTCCTTTTTTTTTTTTTTCTAATTATTATTATTATTGTAATTCCAATTGTTTCTACGCCCAAAATCAGAATAACTGTTCATCCTATGATTTTTAGAAATTTAAAAATACACCGTTGAATCCATCAAGCACAAGCAAATTTTAAAATGTATAATAATGTATCAAATATTAAAAGTTTGAAACAATTTTGCACAATAATTGTCTACTGATTTGATAAATTAATTTATTTTGTATCAAAGATATAAGAATGATATAGAATAGATAATAGAATATTTTTTATTTTTATAAAAATAATATTCAACGATAATAAAAGCTTACATAATAATCAGGCATTTCAGCAAAAAAATTTTATTCGTATAAATAAAGTTTATATGGAATAGCATCGTAATAGAAATTTAAAGTTTCACGCGAAGGATTTCTAAATTTATTCAACATATTTTCACTTGTATGATAGAAATTTAGTTTCTATTTATTTATATTATATGTATAATTCTTTTTTATA
>NW_006263614.1:620357-624271 GCF_000469605.1 Apis dorsata | reverse complement strand
TTTTTTTTTTTTTTTTTTTTTGGTATTATTCTTTTTCTTTTCACTATTTAAATTTGTATTGCCGTTGTGTTGATTTTTTTATCGCTTTTATTTTTCGTATCCCTATTCGTTATAAATTCTCGTTATAATTATAATAGATAACTAGATAATAAATTTATGAAATCATCATTAAATCTTTAAAGCAAGTAATCTAATACTTTATCATAGAATGAATCGATCGAAAGAATAACCGGTTGAAATTTTAAGAAGCTTGCCTTGTGCTCGATCTGGAATCAATGTTTCTCCAGCTTGTTTCAATTTATTGTCAAGCACAACGGGTGTGAGTCATGTCTCAGCAAAACTGTTAACGTGCGCGCGCGCGCGCGCGTGTGTATGTGTCGTGTATGTGTACGTGTATGTTATCGGCGGCATAAGTTTGCGAACTCCGTAAACAAAACGTGCTCCCTAACAAGAGAACGCGCGACGCCACGGTGGAACGACTTCCTATCATTGTGACGTAGTTCCCAATCAGCTGATGCTTGGTCAGTCGTTCATCTTTGATGACTAGCTTTCAGCTAACTATGCGAAACTGGTCTCCGACGATGTAAATCCCGCTCGATATTTACAATATTAATTTCAGTTCGATCAATTTGTTTAATTTCATTTTCTAGATCTATTAGATTAATTTCCAAATAAAAGTCTTATATTGGTTTAACATATTTTGCCCTATAAGTTCTAAAAATTTGCTAAAAAGATTAGAATCGTAAGAAATATTATATAAATATTTATTAAAGATAAGAAAAATCAGAAAAATAAGGAAAATAAAGTAGTTGAGAAATAATTAAAGAAGTATAATTTTTCGTAGATAAGATAAATACGTCAATATTTGTATTTCTTTGTTACGTAGCGATTTGGTGTGATTGGTCAATTGATGCTGGAAACAATATCGATTATAGACTAAAAGATTTTATGCCATGTTACTTTATCGTTGAACTAAGGGAGTGGATTTTGTCCTTCATCGAGTACATTCGACTATTTTTAAACATTTGATATGACGTATGTAGAAAATGAGTACAAAGAACAAAGACCAGAGGAATAAAAGAGCATCGATTCAGATCGTGGAACGTGTCCAAACAGGTTTGAACAAGCTCTTTCATAGCTTTAAATCAGCGTACGAGGTGGTAATACGAAAAATCGATTGAGACTGAGAAATTTGAATCGACCGTTACAAAACTCCAATAATATTTTTCCTCTCTATATAAATTTTTACATTTAAATTCGAAATTAGAAATTTTTAATTCTCGATAAATTTTTATGCGCAAGGTGTCGTAACACGAGTATACGTCCATAATGGTGGGGTAGGCGCCTACTGTTAGGACTCACAAGTGAGAAGTTAGGTTAGGTTTGCATTACGAAGCTTGATAATGCAAGTAAGCGATATAGGCATTTCGAGAATAAAATTATATGCTTTCGTTAAATGTATAATTCATTCCATTGTATTTTAATTATTTATGTAAATACGATAAATGAAACGATCTTTTTTTAAATTCAATTTCTACGCGTAATATAAATCGATGTATCCTTCTTAAACGACTACTTTATTCGTTTTCCTAATATGAAATGTACAGATTTCTTCTTACCTTCACGGACCAAGGTTTTTGAAATGCCTTGACACAGAAGTATCAGTATTGCCTTGAATTAATTTCAGCAATAAATCGATACCTCGTTTGTGCAACTGTGACAATTTTCAAATGTAACCGCAATTGGTTAGACTTCGTTGTAGAATTTGTAACCAAACATGGAAATCTTTCTTGGAGCCGTGTTGCGACGACGCGATGACATAATTTCTTCACGTCCGAAAAGATTCGTGAATTGTCGTATAGCTTTTCACTAGGAACACTGCACCTTTGATTCAATTCGCATTACATGACCATGTCAACGAGACACCCTTTACAATTTTTTTGTCAAAAAGAGAAGAAACAAAAAAGGATAGCGATTATTAGACGTTCAGACCGTTACACAATTTACTTTTTGGAGCGAAGAGTAAAAGACGTAGGCAAAGATAATATCGTATTGAGTGGAGAGAGAGAGAGGATAAAATTAAATTGAATTATAAATTGACAAACAGAATCGAATAATCCTGAGTTAACGATGGCGAGAATCCAGGCGTAACTGAATTTTTGTTCACACTATTTTCTCGTCTTTCCATTACTGAGAATTTAAATACTCACATGACAAGTCGCGAGACGATCGAAGATATCATATTAACGGTTTTTAACGTTATACAAGTAACGCGCGATCGAAAGAAACGAGCAATTAATGCGGACGGCCGTTTGTAACACCACTGCTCACAGGTCAACCATGTTGGACTGGCAGCTGGCTGCTGCTGCGCGTGTGACGTCACGTCGTGTTTTCGTCACGTGACTGCAGGGCTGTATAAACGTTAGGTATTTTTAAATATCGTTAGAAAATTATTAACTTATTTTGATGTAGAAATTAAATATTTAACATTATTTTAATAGTGACATTAAAAATCAAGATAAAACATTATAATTAATAAGATTCATACATATATATGATGGTTTAGTTTTAAACTATTAAGTTTTAAATGATATATAAATATGAATGAAGTGATTTTATTTAATTTAATATCAATTTTTAGTTCAAAATTATCATTATATATATAAATTAAAAACGAGCAGTTATAAATACGATACGAGCAATTTATTATCATCGGAAAATTTTATATTGAGATTTTTATACATTACGTTACCGTTCTTATATAATAGAATATTGCATAAATAAACAATACATAGTAAAAAAAATAATAAATTCGTCTAAACTACGAATAAAGTACAGAATTCATTATTAACAAAAAATAATTTTTAACACGTTAAAAATTAAAACATATTTATAGAAACAAGAAAATATCAAACTCATTAAATACATTTTATTTTAATTGTTTTAATATAAATTTGTTAAATGTATACAATTTATACAATATATACGAAAATTCTATTTTTTTTTTTTTTTTTTTTGATATTTTTTAAAAACAATTTCTTCTAAGACACAAGACTTTTATCTTTTAATAATACATATATCTATATATACTATATCTTAATATATTACGAAACATTATTATTATATTTATCATACGTACATTTATCATTCTTTTTGTATATTTATTTTAAATATAAAGCATAGTTAAAATTATGCCACTCATCGAATAAAGAGATACATCCAAATGAATTTCTAATGTAAAGCGGTTTCCAGACCACTGGCCCTGCACCAACAAATAAATCGAGCGGCAAAGATCGATGAGAGAGCAATTTTTTTGTAATAAGAATAGCGATGCGTGTCGCGACTGATAATAATAGACTACATGCACCTTGATTCATTTTTTATTTAAAAAAAAAAAAAAAAAGGTATATTTTACAAGGACATAATCAAACGAACATAAGAAAGTTTTAAAGAATCGTAGGTACTCTTTTCTTATTTATATTCTTTATACCAAAATTATATTTATAAAATTGAATAGCAAGAGAAGAAGGCGCCTGGTCTCCAGATCCTGTCCCCGTAATACGATCCTTGAATCGACATTTCATCCCATCCCACCAAGAATTGCGGCCCCTTGTATTTCTTCAGAGTTGGTGTTACGGCCCTAGAGTTCCTCACCCCACGCTCGTGCCATAGGTTGCAGCAATGCAAGAGAACGACCACTGTGATGGTGGTAAGACGAAGAGAAAAGAGGTGAGAAGAGAAGAAGAAGAGATAAAAGGAAAGAGTAGAGAGGAGAAGAACAGATAAGAGAAAAGAGCAGGGAGGAGAAGAGGAGGAAAGATGAGACGAGATGAGAGAAGACGAGATGAAACGAGAAGAGAAGAGAAAAGAAGCGAAGAAAGCAGAAAAGATGAGTGGATGGCAACGAGAGAGAA
>NW_006263614.1:610407-620338 GCF_000469605.1 Apis dorsata | reverse complement strand
GAGTGGCTGCTGCTGCTGGTGGCCGACCGTCCAAGGAAGAGAGAAGAAAGAGAGAAAGGAGAAGAGGATCGTGCGCGCCTCATGGCCCTGTTGTTTATTGGCCCGTCGTGATCACGAAGAGAAGAGATCCGAGTGACTGTGCTCTTGTGTTTTGGTGAAAAATAACGAAGTGGTGATCGGTGCTCGATTGTTCTTCTCTACGGTTCAGTGCTACGTGGGGTTTTCTTTTTTGGGGGAGAGGCACGCTCGCTGGAGGATCGGAATAGAGGAAAAGAGAACGGCACAGTTCGTGGGGGAGAGAGAAAGCGAGATAGAGAGAAAGAGAGGGAGAGAGTGTGAGAGTGAGAGGGAAGAATAGCAAGATAGAAATAGAGATAGAGGTAGAAGAAGAGAGAGAGAGGGAGAGAAAGAGAGAGAGAAAGACAGAGTGAGAAGAAGAAGTAAACTTATAGAGGAGAAGGAGAAAGGGTGATTGGAAGACCCGGCTGGCGATCCGAATTCGCGGATTCGACACGCCGCGGTTGCCGATCCATAATATGGCGTACAAGTTTCGCGAAGAGATCGTGGGAAAGAGGTTTCTCTCGGTGAGTGGTTTCACCAAGCTAAAGGTGAATAAGATTAGTGAGTGGGGGTGGCGTGCGGGGGTAATTCGTGCTGCCAGTCACAGGGATAACAGCTGTCATGATCTTCAGGTGAGTATCATCGAACAAAACATGTTCTTCCTTTAATTAATTCTATAATCAGTTTAGAAACACGTTCAGTCTACGCAGAATAACTTTGGTTCGATGCATGCGGCCTATCTGGCATCGTGCGCGCGACACGCTGTTTCTGTTTACATTAGCGACCGACCTTTCGAACATTCGAACTTAGCATTCTACAGTCTTGTTCACCTCAATTCGAGATATCTGCGCTCCTTTTTAATATCGAAAGGATCTTATTTAACGCGTCTTTTTTGCGATCGATACTCGTCAAGTTTTTATTTAATATTTAAACATTCCTTTCTTACGACATGTAATGACAGTGAAAGTTCTATCGAAAGGTAGCAACTGAATATTTGAAAAAAGTATTTGAAAAAAATTTTTATTTGATAAATTATTTTAAATTTTATGACGAAAATGGTAATATAAACATATATTCTTTCGTAACATTTATTTTATTTTTTAATTATATATTTATTTAGAGTCATACAAAGAGTCATCAAGAGGCATTATTATTGTCTTATTTATATCTCGAATTGCGAATTAAATTCAAGGGAAATTTTATAGTTTCATCTCTTGTCATTTCAATATTAATTATTAATATTTAATATTATAATTATACATTATATTAAGAGATACATATTTAATCGAAATTATTTCTAAGATTCGTGTATGAAATTAAACAAATATAATAAATTAAAAATAATATAATTATTTCATTCGATTTTTGATTCAAAATATGTTTTATAATTGAAAAAGATAGAATTTAGTTAGAAATTATTCAGAATCAAAAATTAATATAAAATATTAATCAAAAAGCAGAAATAATTAATTATAATCTTATTATCTTATCCTTACTTTTTTTTACATATTCAAAATTAATAACATAAATGTTTTTTGCGTTTTGATTGTCTTTAAAATTATTTATAAATTTTTTCTTTTTAGTTTATTTTTATATAAAATTCAGAACGAGGTTAATAAATAATCTAATCTCTCTTCGATTCATATCAGAATATATCAGAATATATCAGAATAATTTTTTTTTCTATTAATAATTTATTAATACTATAGCTATCAGTATTTTCGTCAATCGTATATCGAAAATTTTCGATTGTAACTCTCTTAAACTTTGCCAAATTCATTTATAAATCATTTTTCCCTGTTTTATTATGAAATAACACGTAAAAAGTAACTTTCTTGTAATTTAGATTTCGATATATGAGCTTCAGCTATGAAATCTATTTAGATACTCTTCTTATAAAGAAGAGTAAATTGGAAAAATCCAACGAAGTTTGAAGTTATGGCAATGTCTAAGAGGTTTCAGACAATGAAAACATCTGGTCATTGGCAAATATAGGATACGAGGAAATATTATTTTAGAAGACATTCGTGCAGATGATAAAAATTTATTTTTTAAACGCAATTAAAAATTATTATACATAAATCTTTATTTTACGAATTTTAATAAATTTTTTTTTATTTTGTAATTTATGTTTTGTAAATTAAATTTTCTAAATTAAATAAGCCTGTTTTTTCGTACATAATAAGTAAAATTCATAATTAAAAAAATTGTTTTGCAACATAAATTTATTTTTTACGTTATATGAATTTTGCATAATGCAATATTTTTGTTTGCATGTTTTTTTTTTTTTTTTTGAAACTTCAAATGCCAATTTATTTTCATCAAAACTAAAATAAATTATTTAAAACAGATAAATTAATTAAAGTTTATACAAAATTCTTGTATGAACTTAAAAATAAATTTATGCGAATTTAAATATACAACATTTTAAAAATTTAATCGAAAATATTTATCATTCTTTTTACGCATTTATCGATTCGAATATTGTATTATCTTTTCGTTTTTCAAGATAAGAAAATAATATTGAATCCTTCAATAAACCATATTTAAATAGACAGTCATTAGCAACATTGGTCATGTCTCATTTAGATTAATATCAACATAATCGCTTTTAAAAGTGGTATTTACCAAAAGCAGGAAATCCTTGCGTCATTTTTCGCGAGAAACTATGTTCCGATTGTTATTATCATACATTCAAGATTCATTAAGAAACTGTTGATCGAAGTCGATAGGCGATAAGGACAACTTCGTGAAATCGATGCCAAAACAAAATTATGAGGCAAAATGGAAAGAAGCTAGGATAAAACACTGTTTTCTATCAGATTACATAAGCTATCGTACCTGAGAGCTTTTTTTTTTTTCTGTTATCGCGAAGTCATAACTATTTCAGATTTCGAGGACGTTGTCGGTACACATGCATACGTCGCAAAACAAGAGGTACGCAATTGGTTTTTGTCAATTAAGCCTGACCAAAGGCCATGATTCTCTCATTTCAAACTTGAACAATGTATGCACATAATTTTTTTTTTTTTTAATCGGTCTCGTTGTTTAAAAAAAATAAATTTTTTTGTACGTTTGCAAAGAATAAATACGTTTCTATATTTTATCGTATATACATGATATTTTGATTATTATTAAACTACGTCTTCATCAATGAAACAACAATGAGAAATATTTCTATTAATATTCCATGTTTTTTTTTTAAAAAATCGTTACTTGCTGTCATTATTTAGGATTCTTCGTGTTTATCCTATTTTGATTCAGAAATTAGAGAAATGAATGTTGTTTCAATTTACTTTGTCGATTTCCAACAAATATCGATATCAATAATAATTATATATATTATGTACACATGTAAAATATTCGAATAATGGAACAATGATTGATTTATTAAATTAATTGAATAGAAGATAGAATAGAATAGATCTTTTCGTATAAAAATTAAATGAAATGTAAAAAAGAAGGAAATATGTGAAGCAGTATTGTGTATAATGTATAATAAAAGTGAAATGAAAAGTGAAAAATTTTGTCTTGCAAGGAACAAGTCTTCAGCTAACGTTCGCAGTTTGGAACAAAGTGTCTTATGTATGGACAACTTGTTGCTAGCAACAACTATAGCCTTGAAACCGAAATAAAACCCAAATGTTTCTCGAATTACTTATAGATATTACTTTAGTTGTGTGAACAAAATGTTTCTGTACATTGTTTTTAGAAGATGTTTGTTGAAAATGTTTTGAAACATGCAGCACGAATTTTTTTATATCATTTAGTAATTAAAGAAAAAAAAATCTTTTAGTTTAAAAATTATAATCAACAATTTTAAAAATTGCGTTTCAGTTTATATAAATTAAAAAATATCTTTAATTTAATCTCTTAACGATTATATCAATATTGATTATATGTAAAATTTATTTAAATATTATGTATAATATTATTATGAATATGTGAAATGAAATAATTTTGTTCTTAAGAGATTCTTCTCTTATGGATTGCATTCATGAAAGGAAAGAGAATTTATTTGTGATTGGAAAAACTTTTTTAAACTATCTTTCTTTATTCAATTATTAGTTTATCTAAGTAGTAGAGATTGTACGAATGAGATATATCTTTTGACTCTTTATCACGAATAGCGTTTGTTGTTTAAAGTGAAACGCTTAAGTTGGATTATAGTTTTGATAATAATTTTTGGTTATGCAATGTTAGTCATTAATGTGTAAAGTTATTTTTTGTAATAATGATTTTGATTTAAATAAAAATTCAAAAATATTTCGAAATTCAAAATTGAAATTCAAATTTTATTACGTCCGTCTTTAGAATAGTTATTTTTAACTTGAAATTTAATATTTATTAGAAACGATTAGTTTTTTAGATTGGCGAAACTCGAATTCTAAGAACTCAAAAATGAAATGTATGCTTATTTTTTTCTTTGTTTTATTTCGTAAGAAACTAAGGTAAAAGGTTTTAATAAATTATTAGCCAATGGTGATTGTAATCATTTTTGTGATAAAAAATTAAAATTTTTATTTTTTCTTTATATGATATTTATATTGATGAAATTTAACCAATTAAAGTAATTAAAGAGCTTAAAGTCTGAATATAAATGATCGATAAAATTGTTTCAATCGCGGAAAAGCAACATTAATTATTTTTGCCATTCATTTCGAATCATTGGATCAATTAGTTGAATGAAAATAAATTCATATCATTACGATATTTTTTCAATATTTTTTCATAAATTATTTAAATATATATATTTTTTATTTTTAGGATTCTACAAAAATAGCACCAAGTTTCGAAAAGTATCATTCTTAATATTTATTAGTTTGATAACATACACATAGTTAAATGTACGAAGTTCTTAATTCAAGCTGTTACTTGATACGACTCAGCTGAAAATTTTCGCGAATCATTTCTTTTCTACAAAATTTTTTTAAACGAGCATTGCAAAAATCGAAACGAAAATATAAATATTTCATTTATCGAAGTACATGCCTAAGTTCGAAATGAAATTTTAATTCTAATATTTAATATTTATAATATTATTAATGCAAATATTAATATTTCATTTCAATCATCGTATGATGAAATTGTTTTATTCGCGAAAAAGCAACATTAATTTTCTCCGCCATTCAATTTGAATTTAAATATAATTTAGTAGTCAAATATACATAGTATAATGCATGAAATAAAACGTTTTAGATACGATTCTCTATATTTAAATATATTATATACGTAATTATTTCGCATCGACGTACGTGTAAGGATTGCAGAAATAATGCAACAAATAATAGTATCAAAGTACTTCAATGAATGATAAACTAAAATAATTTTTTAATTTTTCTTGAACATTTTTTTTTATTATTTATTTATTCTAACAATGGATAAGTTTAAAAAGTTGCAGATATTCTCTCAATTTTAGCAAAAAATAAAAATTTGCTAACAAATTTTAAGATTTATTTCTAATAAAACTTTAATATTTTCTATTGATAAATAAATCAGCATTTTAATTACACGTATATATTTTTTAATCGTTGATGCTTATATCAGTATTTTATATCAAATTAATATAAAATTAAATTATATAGTTATCTAATTCCTTTCATTAATTTTATAAAATTTGAAAGAAAGAAATACATGTATAAGATAATACAATTTTTTTATACAAGATTATTTTAGTAACAATATATATTATCTACATATATATTAAACTATATATAATTACAATAAAATAGGAAATTATCATAGAATATGACATAACCTTTGTAAAATAAGCCTTTATTTAGTAAATGAACGAATAAAAATGCCAAATTATCATCAATAATTAATGATTCATAAAATCATTATCTTTCATTCAATCTTCGTATATGAAAAGTTTCATTTATTACACTTTTATTAAAAAAAAAATAGTCCTATTGTAGTAACGATATATAATATTTACCTTAAAACGATCGCAATGAACTCTTGCCATTACCATTTCAAGATCTCGAATTAATCTAAGCGTTCCAAAACACTTTAAGCATCGATTAATCACACACAGATTACTGCACGCGTTCTAAATACTCTACTTAATCGTAATACGTGTTAATCGAAACATTCTACGCCCATAAGCTTATTAGAGATTGAATATTCAACGAGGAACCGTGAAATTATGAAATTATTCCGTTTATTAACACTCTAATCGTTCAAAAGGTTAGCCCGATCGATGATCGAATTTTCGACTCGACGTCTGCGAATCCATGATGGCGCCAACGGGTATCTGGTCTTTGCAGTGAATTTAGTTGACATCTGTTTACTATTTGCCAGTCGGAGGTCATTCGCTGCTCTGGCATCGAGCCGCGGTCCGAGGTCATTGAATGCGAATTGCTCGTCGCCGCGTTCGCTTTCTCCTTCCTTAAAAATGATACGGTTCTGGCTTTGTCGATCGGATAAACAATAGATTCTGTACAATAGATTCTATACTTTGTGTATTGTCGAAGCTACAGTCATTGACTGTATGATAATATGTGTTATGATTTTCGGTGTTTCTCGAGATTAATTCAAACGTGTACACGTATGAAATTACTCTTTAGCTATGTACTTGTAATATATATGATCCTTCGAAAGGAAAGGAAAGGAAAGTAAACACAACGTATCTAAACAGAATTAATGAAATAAGCGATCTCTGGGAATTGTGAATTATAAAATTTACATTTCGTTATCTATCGACGATGGTAAATAATATAGAAGAAATGTCAAATTTTTTTCTACAAATTTATGTTTACTTATAGATGGAACAAAATTATATAAGCATATATCTGGAAAATAGATTAACAGTTTTGTTGGTTGAGAATTTTTATTATATTTTTATTATATTTTCCCTGTTCCAACTTACGAGAATATTTTTGTCGATTACGTCGTAATAATGTACACTATCCTTAAATTGATATTAAATCATATTTAATTTATTACCATATGATTTTTATACCGAGATTTTTATACTGTTTTCGAGTTATTCTATTTTTAACCTATTGACGACAAGAAAGGAGCGGGTATGAAGATTTCTTAGCTTATTTTCTTCAAGTGGAAGACTAATAGAGTGAAAATGTGTTCTTACGGCTCTACAAATATTAAGACAAATACTTTACAACAAGTTTTTATTCATATGCGTTAAAAATAGAATAACTTCAAACTGTTAAGTATATCTTGTCGAAAAAGAATGTTGCGATGATAAATCAAATTTAATTTTACAAGAATAGCACTGTACAGGGAAATTAACGAAGATGTTAGAAAAAAATTGTTTTCTTTGCAATATTCTCAATAAGTGAAAAATCAATATTTTTCTATCCATTTATCTCTTAAACCGAGTACGATAAACAATTTTTACCGATTCAAAAATTCAGACTCGGCGGAGGAAAAATACATGAGAAATCATTCCATTCTTAAATATCTCTTATTTATTTTTTTTTCACACGTGTGCCATCATTTCGTACGTAATCATATTTTGCGACATAATTTCCACACAAATTAAACGAATGTTAACCGTCATTACGTCATATTAATTTAAAACGATTTTATATACGAGATATGTAAAATTCGAACAAAATGCATTAATCCTGAAAAACGTAATACTAGAGCTATCATTTTATTCGAAAATATGTGCAAGTACATGCCGATACATTGATTCGAGCGAAAGTAAGAGAACGCATCTTTGTCTTAGATATCTACCTTTGTGGAAGAAAGGTCTTTTCGACGCTCGTTCTCATCTCAACGCGTTTAATTGGATGAAAAAAATTGTTTCGTAGGAATTTGATCTCTACGTGAATGGAGAATATCCTTTGTTCCGACGTTTCGAGATTTTGATTAGGATTTAATTAATTCGTGAATTTTAATTATACCATTTTATGTCTGTATCACGAATTCAAGTTAAATTTATATAATCAATGAAAAATAATAAATATATAGGGGATTATATATTTATATTATGAAAGAAATTATTTTTATAATATTTTTATAAAATATTGAGAATTGATTAATTCGCAAAAATAATAAAGTTTCAATAAAGAAAATTATCATTCGGTTAATCGATCAGTCATTAATTTAGTAAAGTTTATTTAAGTTTAAATGATTAATAATATTAATAAAAAAATATTATATATATTAATAAAATAATTAATTATCGAAATAGAAAATATTTACTCAAATTTTATTATTGAAAATATTTCAAAATAATCAATATTTTCTTAATCCGTAAATATGACGTATATTGGAACTTGACAACTAAATAAACATTTTCTATAATATAAATTTAACTTCAGTTATCATAAAATAATAAAAATGTACTGATCGACAGGTTTCTTGGCTAAATGACAAACATATGAAGATATTTTTAAATCGTGATGCGTTATATATATATTAAAAAAAAAAATAACAAAACTGGAATTTTTTATTGGAGATAGCATACGCAAAATAGAACAAAATTATTTACTCAACTGAGAAATTGAAATAACTCTCGAGAATCATGAACTTCTCGTTGAATTGAAACAATTGAATAAATGATATATATAAATAATATATATAATTTATATTTCTTTAATACTCGTTTCCCGTTTAAAAAAAAAAAAAAGAACGTTAAAAATATCCAATAGGGAAAGTGAAAATTAACTGGACAATTATGACTGTACCCTTTATGATAAACTCAACATTAAAAGATAATATCTTAATAACTATTATAAAACAATCAATCTCTAATATATATTCTATTTTCCTATGATAACAGATCCTTTCCTCTTTCTCGAACGATCATTTATTTTACATGAAAAATTCATATTTTATAGAAAAAAAAATATAAATATTATTGCGTCATTCGAATAAACGAGACGTATCCGCACAAAGAGCAAAGATAATTAAATAATTTTTAAAAATAGAATACATAAATTTAAAATTATAATAAATCTAAAGTAACATTGAAAAAAAAATACGCCATTACATTTAATTAAATATACTTATTTAAATATCTGTATCTCTATTTTCAAGAATACCTTCGTCAAGAATCATCAAAGTTTCCCAAAGTGATCTCTGTTACGCAATGGAAATAAGGAGAAAAAAAGAAAAGAAAAGAAAGGAAACATTTCCCACGCGGGGACTATTCCAACGATTTCTTTACGGCTCGTCGAAAACAGCTGACTACTCGGCATTCTCCGCGGCGTAATCATGGAGAAAAAGGACTGTCTAACTGTCGGAAATTACTGGAAAGTGTTAGGTTCGGGACTCGTACGTAACTCATCGACCGCAAATTTTGGGGTACGGAGTTGGCAATAATTTTGGGGTGATCGGTTATCCCGCCCCTCCCCCTCCACCGCTTTACCGCTTCTTCTTCTTCTTCTTCTTCTTTCTCTGGAACACGTATTCCAGGAGATTCGTGCACGTCGATGCGCCTCGTACGTGCTGCATAACGGTGCTTCCCCGTGGACGTGGCAGGTGCACGAAAAAGGTGGTCGGCTCCACCAGCTCGAGACGAGGAAGAGGGGAGTTGTTTCGACCTATTTACGATTGGATGGAACATTTATATATATATATATTCGGATCGGTCCTTGATATCGTGCAAGAGAAAAATTTTTCTCTCTGGGATGCACAGTGAAAGTTGTACATTTTTTTCATTAGAATCAAATTCCTTCAATGTGAGTAATAATAAATTTTTTCTTAAACGCGATTTCAATTCACGAGGTAAAAATTAACAATTAATAATTATGTATGAAACAGAAACAGAAAAATGTTAGAATTTTTTACAAGAATGTTACTTAAAAATTAATTGAAGTGCAAAGAAAATTTATATTTGTTTCACAAAAAAAAAAGAAAAAAGTTTTTTATATTTTAAAATACATGTAGATAACAC
>NW_006263614.1:609562-610279 GCF_000469605.1 Apis dorsata | reverse complement strand
AAATTTATGAAAAAAATATATGAAAGAGATAGAAAGAATTATGTGAAAAATTGAGAAAGAATATGGATTGGATTTTTGAAAAAAAAAAAAAAAATCTTAGGGTAATCCAATTTGCTGTTGCTAAATTACGTATGCTTGTGCAAAAGGATCTAGTGAGGGGAATTTACAGCTTCGTCATACCGTGTTGTAAGAAGAGAGTATCCTCAGAGCGCCTCACCTATGCCGTTCGAGGCGTGGTTCGTTTCGAAATTTTCCGGATCGAAACGAAGGAGCGAGGCGAAGGATGGACGGGTGTTCTGCAACCTCCCCCGCGCACGTTACATCCTCCTTGAAAAGAGATAAAAGCCGAGGTCTTTCGTAATTTATGCTCCATTTGCCGAGAGGAATTCGAAGGAAAGCCGAAGGAGAATTCTGGAAAGACCGAGATTTTCTTCGTCCTCCTTCGAACGCTTCCCCCTCCCCACTCTCTTCTTTATGGAAGAATTCCATTCACCTTAAGACGCAATGAAACGGAGGAATATAGCGCCTATACCTAATATCGCGGCTTCATCTCTAAAAGAAAAAGAAAAGAATGCCATGATTCGATCCTCTTCTAAAAATAAACAGCGACTCTGAATATTATCCTCGCGATAAGGATAGTGAACGTTTCAACGTCGATATTATTATTTCACGACTTGGTTGGAAAGTAGCACGTGTGTGGGGGAATTATGCGCAAGT
>NW_006263614.1:605636-609492 GCF_000469605.1 Apis dorsata | reverse complement strand
GGTTCCTTCAAAGCGAGGCGAAGGTGGAACGAACGAACGGCGGCCGGCGATTCGCTTTGCCCTTTACGGGTTCAAAAGAGTGGTCTGTATCATTAACCACGGGGACGCTCGAAGATGATGTTATTTCTAGGAGTCGCGTGGGCCACGAGGAGAGCGAGCCTCTCCTTTACCCTTACACTCCGCTGCTCAGAGGATCGACTCGACCGGATGATTCCAAAACTCCCCGGTCGGAAAGAAACTCTCCTCCTAGCCGTAGACGTAGCGATATGGTTCGCTCAACTCGTTAAGGAGATCGCCTAACCGTTCGACCGAGCCGAGCTAACGAGCTTTATTCGCTAAACGGGGGGAGAAGGGAAATTGTTCGTTCCTCGTGTTTCCTCGTGTTTTTTTTCTTTTTTATCGCCATCTTTTTTACGAGCTTGCCGCGCATTATTGTTATTATTATTGCGTGGCCGTGAAGATGCGGTCATCTTTTTTGCGACGACTTCTTTTGGTGGTTATTTCAAGAATTATTTTGAAAAGGACGCTTTCGTTAGTTTTAGTTAATTATTTAAGGAAATAGAAGTTTATAGTAGAAACCAAATGAAGTAGCTGGTTGATTAAAAGGTTGTAAAAAGAATTGTAAGAATTTATCTGTTCGAAAGTTAAAATTCAATTGGAAAATTTTAGAGGCATATAAATTATTATATTATGGTAAATTCATATTCGTAGATTAATATTTAGGAAAAGAATATATATATATATTCTATTTTCCGATTTCAATATTGAATTTTAATTCATAATTGGTACGTTGAAGTTATTTATATACCAACTTAATTTAAAATGGTAAATAAATTATAGCCGTAATTCCATTTTCCATTGATTGAACGTACATCTCACTATGATTCTCAATTTCTTCAATTATCTAATAGGAAATCGTTCTTCTAAGCTACGGAATGAAGTTATTTTTCTTTTTCGCGTATTATCTCGTAGTCGAGATACATTTCAAATTATTTGTGTTTTATTGTCAATTTTATTATCAATAATATTATATTATAACTGAATCGATTAAATGTTACTGACGTCAGCTTAATCTGATATATTACCTAACCTTTAATGGTTTCAAAGAGGACGTAATAAAGATTACATCACATTAATCGTTGGGCGTTACAAATAACTAGTCATGTAACAGAAATTAGGAAAAATACGACTTTGCGCAAAATGGATGGAAATTATTAAACGGAAAAAATAATGGACAAATCAATATGAAGTTAAATAGCAAAATTTTTAATACGTATATAAAAATTATAGTGATTCTAATTATTGTAAATTGTATTTAAATACACTATCTTAATAAACATCAATATATTTTCAATAATTAGAAAAATTTAAAATTCATTCACTTTGAAATATGCATTTATCTGCAAATATAACTTATAAAAATTATTAAACTTAATTACAATGAAAATGAAATGCACCTTTATTATATGTCCTATGATTACATATACGCATTCATATTAATAAATTCAGAAGGAAAATCAATTGTAACATCAATCAAAATTCATTCTAATGAGAAAGAAAATTCAATTCCAAAAAAATCACAATCTTTATTTTATATACAACGATATATATAATTAAAATTAAAAATTCCATCGAAAAGTACTTTTCCAACACTAATTATCGCCAATTTAAAAATTCATCTCGAAAGGGATATCATCGCTTTGCAGTATGCACGATCTTCGAAATGTACAATATCCGAGGTAACGACGTGCAACAAATCTACGAATTGGAAACGCATGGATCAGCGCGTATGTGGTGCAACGACCTCGAATCGAACGCGGCGGAACCGCGTGAAATTTCGTGTCACGTTTCACTCGAGGAGAGTATCAATTTCGTTGTGCAAATATTCAAGCGTAATGATCGACGTCGAAACCGATCGTGGACGTTTATTTCGAGGGCCCTATCATTATATCCTGCCCATTCTAATATTAAAATCCGGGTGCAACGGCCGCGGTTAGAAGATGATACGGTTCGACGCGCTTATCCAACGGGCGCGATCCTCGTCTTCGGAATACGGTCTTCGGAACACATCCCCACCCCACCTCCATGTCGCCGATTCTGCTTCACCGATGGAGCAAATATTTCGCTCTGTTTGACCGTTGATAGTCGCCCGACGTTATGCAACCCGGTCGACCGCCCACGCGACTTTCTTTCGCGCGAAAACCACAGCCGAGTGGTGAGTTGGCCGTTCTACTTGCGCTCCGTTGGGGATTCCGGAAAGACGGCCGCGCAAATAAAATTTCAACGTGTGAAATTGCGCGTTTTTCTTTCTTTTTTCTTTTTCTTTTTTTTTTTCTTTTTTAGGGAAAGCGATTCTAATAGGGAAAGTACGGAGGTTGTGGGTTATGTCGAAACACGGTATTTTTCGGTAACTTGAAATTTTTCCAGTTATCGAAGATTTTCGTACTCTTTCGTCCAATAAATTAGATATTTGTATTTATACTAAAATTTTTTTAAGTAGTATTTGTACTAAAATTTATACTAAAATAGATATTTGTATTTATACTTTATTGGCGAGGTCTATATTTGCTATTTGGTTCGCAGTGTATATGGAATGATATTATGTATATAGTTTATAAATAATATATTGTATAATATATTGTGTATATAATGTAATATGGAATGATATATTGTAGCAATTATAAATGGAATGAAGATGATTATGTTTATTTAAAGAAAAAAATAAGGAAAGAGATAAAATTTATTATTTCTCATATTCAATTCAAATTTATATTTCCATTACGTTAAATGTTAATAATCGTATATCATAAATTACATTGTGTGATATTAGAATTGAATAGTTTGGCAGGAAGTTTTGTAATATAATTTTATATTAACTACGAATTAAATAAAATAAAGTTTCATTAGAGCGTTATTTTATAATTAAAGTATAAATAAAAATGTAGATGATAATAATCATTTGAAAATCGCAATTTTAACAATTGCAACAAGGAAAATTTGAAACTTCTTCAACTATAAACCGTAATCAGATAAAAATGAATTTAATCTTCTTGTCTTGTATAATTTCAAAAAATTCCTTCGAGAAATAAGTTTAATTTTTAATTATTATTAAATTCCTTCGAAAAATAAGTTTAATTTAATTATTATATTTCGAAAACACATTAATTTATTTTCTTATTATTTTCTATATATTCTAGAGATAAATAACAAAGATGATGCATTGCACTCTTTGTCAACAGATAATAATAATAATAATAATAATAATCAGAATTATTTAATATCATCAGCTCTTTTCTCTATTCTCTGTCTACGAACGGCAGGATTCATTTTGTTTTTTTTTCTTTCAAACGAAGTAGCGAAAAAGAGGGGAGGGGCAGTGGAAATTGGTGGAAAAGTGTCGAAGTCAGATTTCGAAGGAATAATCTCGCCGGATTTTCCGTTCACTTCGTGATACTAAAAATTCGAAAATGAAAAATGATGAAGCTCTTTCGGTGAAATGATGAATTGTAACGCGAGCGGACAATGGCTCGGTCGCATTTTTGCTCGTTTTCGCCTCCCTGTAACAATCCTGTTCGGCTCCGAGTTGCAGTTTCGAGGATATTTTATTCTCACGGAACAAAGACACGCCGGACAATTCCGCGTGATCCGTCACACTTTTGTCGTTTGTTTTTAATGAACTTTTAAATAATCGTAAAAAATCGTGAACAGTTGAGTGAAAAGGATATTGATTATTAGAATCGTTGATGATATCGCCTATAAGTTTCTCTTATTTTATCGATATAAATTATCGTCCACATCGTTATTATTTCTCGATCCATGCCAATGTTGATGGAATTTTTGTTAAAATTTTGTTCAT
>NW_006263614.1:601957-604899 GCF_000469605.1 Apis dorsata | reverse complement strand
TCAATGTTGATGAAACTTTTACTATAATTTTGTTCAATGTTGATGGAACTTTTATTAAAATTTTGTTCAATGTTGATGGAACTTTTACTAAAATTTTGTTCAATGTTGATGAAACTTTTACTATAATTTTGTTCAATGTTGATGGAACTTTTATTAAAATTTTGTTCAATGTTGATGGAACTTTTACTAAAATTTTGTTCAATGTTGATGAAACTTTTACTATAATTTTGTTCAATGTTGATGGAACTTTTATTAAAATTTCGTTCAATGATGATGGAACTTTTATTAAAATTTTGTTCAATGTTGATGAAACTTTTATTAAAATTTTGTTCAATGTTGATGGAAGTTTTATTAAAATTTCGTTCAATATTGATGGAACTTTTATTAAAATTTTGTTCAAGTTTGTAAATTTAATTTACAATTAATCAATTACAATTAATCAATTTTGTAAATTTGTAATATTTGGTCTGTTAATATTTATGAAAATGATCGTTGAAAAGTGCAATTTAAAATAGAGGAAAATGGAAAATGTTGATGACTAAGATAACGAAGAATAGATATTTCTTTTAATTGTGAAATATTATTTTTAATATAAATAAAAGAAAATATAAAGATATTTTAATAATATTTTAATAAGAAATGTGTTATGAATTCTAGTATTTATTATAAAAATTTTCGTTCTAGAAATTATGATTCACCGCGAAAATCTATTACAATAATTTTACATTATTCTGACGTGAAAACGGTTGAGAAATTTTATTTATCTGGTGTGTGTGTTGATAACCGGAAATGGTTGAGAAACTGTCCTAGATATTAGGAGTTGTGAAGATTTTCATTTGCTACTTCAAATAGATAGATAATAGGAGAGACAGGGATTACTTTTTTTTTCATTTTTTGGTTTTTAATAAATTATGTGTTTTTTGAAACGCAAAACACTATGAAACGCGTAGAAGTATTAAATCAAACTGATGAATAAATATAACAAAAAATAATTTTTATGTATTGCTAACAAAGAAACAGTAAAAAAAAATAAAACGCCGTTTGAAAATGTTATAAAATATTGGATAATTGTAAATATTTTTAAAAAATAATATTTATTTTTTCCAAATAAAATTTTTTGAATTTCTTTTTCCAAGATTTCTGTCAGCCAAATATTTATTTCTATTCAATATTTGTTTAAACTATTGTTTTTTTTTACTGTGTTTTTCATAACGTATAAATTTTTTTTATATTTGTTTTATAATACACTGATTTAATATTTATACTTATTTTATATTCGTACTACAACACTTTTCGTTTTAAAAGATTACAATATTTTTATAGGAATATCATTTTATCAAAATTCTTTTGCCAAGAAAAATTTGCATAAATCTTGTGTTCAGTTCATTCGATTATGAAAGGATATTTCTTTTAATAAATATTGCATGATAAATTGTTGATATAATATTATTATTAATATTATATTCACAAATTTTCCGCAACACATTAAATATACTGCAAAATGCAACTCGATTATATATAACATTTAAAAACAATATTGTTTATTTCGAAAACCTTCTCTCGTATTTCGTTATATTTCCTTTATTTGTATTATTATTTGTTGAAACAATTACTTTTGTTACAATTTCCATATGAATTGAAGAAACACCGAACAAACGACGAATATTCTCAACAAAAATTATCAGAATGTTCACTTCGCTTTTAATTATTACGCGTACATCATTTTCCCAGCAAAGATATAGAAACTTGGTAAAAATGCAGACGTAATAAATACAAACGTTTCAATTCTTTGTTTCATTAACATTGTAACAAACTCTGATTTCATATATATATATAACTTCTTTTAAAACAGAATAATTTTTCTAAAATCATTGGATCAAGCCAAAAAGGATTAATTTACTATGACGAAACTTTATTTGAAATTTTTGAAAAACTAGCAATTTTTTTATCCTATAATAAAAAATTAAATAATCCTTTAGATTTAGGTTATTTCGGGGAAGAGCGAATGCTTAAATTGCTAGCTGTAAATTTGTAAAATTATGATATTATTCATGTTCCCCTCGTATTTCATATAAAAATAAATTTTACAAACTTCAAATTCAAATATAAATAGCCAATACTATTTTTCGAATATCTAGAAAACCTAGAATATCTAGAAAAAAATTACTAACTCCATATAAAATATTCATCTTTGCTACGTTCTTATATAATAATAATAATAACAACGAATATCATAATATTCGATGAACCGCATGCTTTTCAAAATTTTCAACTTAATCTCAATATTTTCATACACTTCTTCGAGAATTCTAATTAACCAAGAAGATCGAATTCATTTATCATTTGCAATATTGTCGTTAAGAAACGTGGAAAGAGGGACTCGACATCTCACGCCATATGATAATCTATCTGTCCCGCACAATACGCATTGATGGGGATCCAGTTAACGTTGATTTAATCAAAGAAACAAACGGAAACGTAACCTCCCGATGGGATTCGAAGCCCATCAACACGAGGTGTACGTTCCAGTTCCAGAAGTCTCGGTAGACTTCTAGCGCTAACGTGCCTTACTGTCGCATAGCATCAACCCGCCTATTCAACGCCGACTCGTTGTAAACAATGAGTTCGTGTCCGACCCAGATTCTAAGCCTGAACGTAGAAAGCGGACTTGCTTGCATAATCCGTACGCGGTGTATATATACGTACATATATGCGCGATGCATTCGTGTTTCGACCTCACGATTTCCAGACGAGACGAGAGACACCTGTACCGAACACCCACATCGCGTGACCACCTTTCGTACATTCGTGTACGCACGTACACGACACCGTCGTTTGTCGTTTCATCGAACTCCTCCGATTTTTCATTCTCCCACGATAATTCTTGGTTCGATGATTTATCCAGTCGTAAAACCACGTTCTCTCGACAGCAGAGAGAGAAA
>NW_006263614.1:599297-601753 GCF_000469605.1 Apis dorsata | reverse complement strand
GAGGGAGGGAGAGAGAGAGAGAGGGAGGGAGACGCATCGCGGAAAAGGGGGGGAATAATTGGCGAAAAAGGAATAATTTCTATCCATCGTGTGGTAGAGAAGAAACCGTTCCCGTTAGCGCACCACTTTCACCCGGATCATCCGCGACCCAGATGATCGTGTCCCTCTAACGGCCTTTCCGTCTTTCCTTCTCACCAAACTCGCGAACGAATTCTAGACCGAACGGACAATGCCGCGAAAAACTCGCCGTTTGTCCCGCTTGCACGGTTTTCAAACGTTTGTGGTGTGCCTTGGCCAGAGGGCGCAGAGAACGGAGGAGAACGAAGACGGTTTGTCGGGCGCGGAGAAGAGCGCGGATGAGAGAAAGAGAGGAGGAAAGGAGGAGAAGGAGGGAGAGAGAGGGAACGGTCGGGAGAACAGGTTCCTGGCAGACCAGGCGAGTAACCGCCAGGGACCCAGGTCACTCACCCAGATTCTACAAACAGCCAAACACTCGGACCCCTCTCGTCTTCCCTTCTTTCTTTTCGTCTGCTGTCTATTATTCCCCCTTCCCTCCCCCTCCCCTTTGCTCTTTTCAAAAATCTTCCCTTTGAAAAGGTTGGAATATTTCGAGGTAAATAGTAGCAGGTCAAACCTCCGCCATTAAGCTTCTACGCGAACCCACGTAGAATCTTTCCTCGGTTACCATGTCTCTTTCTCTCTCTCTCTCTTTCTCTCTTTCTTTCTTTCTCTATTATGCAATTCGTACACCGAATTAGTTCTTTTTTCTTTCTTTCTTTCTTTCTTTCTTTCTTTCTTAATTGTAAATAACGAAGTAGTCGCGTGCTTGAAACGGTCGCTTGGTATGCATTAACGTTCGTGTACTTGACAAAGGAAGAGAGAGAGAGAGAGAGATGGGTAGATGAAAAGAGAAACGGAGAAACGGAGCGAACTATGT
Source organism: Apis dorsata (assembly GCF_000469605.1). Taxonomy (NCBI): domain Eukaryota; kingdom Metazoa; phylum Arthropoda; class Insecta; order Hymenoptera; family Apidae; genus Apis; species Apis dorsata. The sequence continues at coordinate 600,816 of NW_006263614.1, read as the reverse complement.
TTGCGCGGCGCATCACTTCAAGGTTGTTTCGGGAATCCGTCCTCTTCGTATATTTTCGCGCATTTCGCGTTTATGATACGTCTTAAAATCGAAATGCCGATAGCGATGTTCGGTATAGACGGTATAGATAATTTTGTTTCTATATGTATTTGAATATTTTTTTGTTATTGTTAGTAATTTGAATTCGCTTAATGCGAATTAAATTAAGATAAAGTTGAAATTTCCATTAATTAATTGAAGATCGTTACAAAATGAAAGAAAATTAAAAAAAGAACGAGAAAAAATTTTCATGAGGATGGAATTTTAATAATTCTTCCATATTGAATATACGTTAAATATTCGAAATTCGCAAAAGATTATTGCTTTATAATTAATATATATTTATTTATTATAGTTTAATTTAATTAATTTAAATTTTATATTAAAATATGGCTCGCTGTATGGAATTAATAGAGACATCAGTTTTTCATTTTTTAATAATCGATAAATTAAATTATAATGAAATTGAATAATCAGAAAAATACACGTAGGGAGAAAAGAATATTAAAAAGAATACAATATTTCTATACAATAGTCGAGTAATAATTATCAAAGTGAAATTTACTTTAGTTTATTTTATAATCTATAAAGAAACAGAAAAAAATAAATTATATAATAATCGATTATAATAGATTTAACATTTTAACAAAGATTTAAAATATTCGTTTTTTTGATTATGACATAATAAGAGAAAGTGAAACAACAAATTGGTAGAAATGCGAGATACTTGATTGAATATAATTAAAATTTTCTGATTTTAAAGGCAAATTATATATATGAAGATATAGATCTCTATCAATTAAAAATGATTATGCGGGTTTAGAAAGCACAATTTACATATAAGCGTTATTGCAAAACAAAATAAATCGTTCATCTAATTTCGAATTTCATTATATATTTGCCGTTATACATCAACAAAACCTTCCTATTAACGCAGTTTCACAACTCATTTAACATACAATACCTGAAAACTGATCTCACATTCAAATTTCCACTAATCCAATTTTGCCTTTATTTACAAAAAATTTAAACAAAAATTCTGCATTATCCAATATATTCTTATATTCTTTCCCCTATCGTCTCGACTCTGTCCTGCCACACGAGGGATTGGCACACGCGTCAACAATTTGTTTTCGGACGCGTTTTGGCTCGCGAAATTTGAATAGCAGCGCATCTCTCGCTGGAAATTTCTTCCGCCATCCGTGTATGACGTTTGATCGATTTCGTCGTGACATTTGGCCGCGGCTCAAGACCTTTCCTATCGTCAGCTCCACACTCGTCTACAGGATGGTAACACGCGTACCGCACGAGCGAGGCGGAGGGATGATGCTGGCAACTTATAATTGCATCACGCTCATAGCGCGGTGCATGCGCCACGCTCGCACGCTCCGGTATAGATTTATTGTTCTTCTAATTATACCCTTGTTATTCTTGAAAACAAATCACGCGGATATATATACAACTTTTTCAATGGATCTTG
>NW_006263614.1:597451-599119 GCF_000469605.1 Apis dorsata | reverse complement strand
TTTTTTTTTTTTTTTTTTGTTTCCAAAAAACGATATCACGATCACTCATTCGGAAAATGAAGAACTCCTCGATGACACTGCGTTTCCTTTATCTCGGTTTTTATTGATTTTCGAATTGGTCAATGGGTTTATCAATCCTCTCCACGGTGGCGTTTACGCGCGTCGCACCGAATTCCTCCTGGAAATTCTCGATTTCGTTTATCTTCGTACGCGCGCAAAATACCCGCGCATCGACCTGTCACGATAACGATAACGATAACTTATCGCCAATTGCTTAACTTATCTCGACGACCTTTTTGCCCTCGCCCGATCTCTCCTCCTCCGTTTTCGACGAGTTTCGCGAGAGAAAGAATTCTTCCCTCCTAAGAAGCCTCCCGAAATTAGGCAACATCATCCTCCAAAAGAGTAATAAAATTTCTCCTCTCGATCGATCTCTTCGCAAGAAGAGGAGAAACACGTAGGAAGAATAGACGATAGAAGGAAACGGTAAAAAGCGGTGGAAAGCGTTTGTCTCGTTGCAACGCGTCTCTTAACGAAGTATATGAAGAATATCGGGGATGTACAGTTACTCGACCTTGTCTGGACTTAACATTAAAAGAACTAAAAAGAACGTCACGCCGACGCTTGGTATTTATTAGCTTGCGCCATGGGGCCAGCCAGGTTTGTTCGGTGGCCACCGTCGGAGCGGAAGAGGGGGGAGAGGGGAGGGAAGGATGCCAGAAGAGTGGTGCACGGTGAAAGAATGCAGTTCTTGGTGCATTCCAAGTCACGTGCCTCTGCACGGACTGTAATTTTATTGTCGCACGAATATATGTATATATATATATGTGTGTGTCTTCTGATGGACACAAGGTCGAAATTGTCGAAGCTCAAGGGTGATTCGCATCAATGGCGAAAGGGAGAGAATTTTTCCCCTTCGAAAGAATGGAAACGATGTTGTTCCACTGTCCTGGAGAAGCGTGCATCGTTGGAACGGAACGATTTAAGAGCAGAACGTTTTGAAGTGTTATGAAATGTACTTATGGAACTTTTTGTATTTGTAAATTGTGATTCGTAAATAAAGGAAAGGGGAAAGAGAATAATTTCTATGTATATTTTGTATTCTCTTATATCGGACATGGTTGATTAACTTGTGATTGGTTTAAGGCATGGAGAGAGAAATGGAAAAGAAAAGAGTGAAAGGAAAAAAGGAAAAAGGACATTCTCTTGTTATTTAATCGTAGTAACAATCATTGGTCGTGTTATTTCTAAAGTTAGAAAAAAGTTTTCAAGGAAATGGAATATCAAATTTATTGAGAAAAAGACACGTGGTAATTTTTTGAAATGTAAAACGGGATATGGAAATCGTATTCGTGTTGACGAAGTAAAAATGAAAACATCGATTGTTCGAAAGTTAATTATTTATGAATGATTATCCATGAATGTATTTAATTATTAGTTTTTACTTCACGACGTATTGACAAATTGATCCTTTCTGATTGATTATCCGAAAAATCCGTGTGCGAACGAATTTAGTCCAATTAATTCGGAAAATCGATATTCCATTGTGTGGAGATACAAAGAAAATAAATAAATAATTTAAACTTTTGTATATGTTATAAAGAAAACAATAATAATGAAAAATAATAGTTGGAAAAAGGTATTCAAAAGTCACGAAACGAAGAAATT
>NW_006263614.1:595840-597117 GCF_000469605.1 Apis dorsata | reverse complement strand
TTTTTTTTTTTTTTTTTTTTTTTTTTTTTTAAATACTTTCTATTTAATATTTTGTGGTGTGTTGTTTCCATATTCACGTATGTAATTATTGTTTCTATTGTTTGCATTGTACGTCCAATATGTGTCCAATTAAGGTTCCACGTTTTTCTTTCTTGATAAAAAAAGTTAAAACTTTTTATTTATTTATTTATTTCATATTAGATTTAGCAGTCCCAATGAGTTTGACATTTAGGCATCGTAACGTTTTACGTCTCAAAAACTACAGTTATTTTTAATGAATTTCATATATTGTTGCATTTGTCCAATAACTTTTTTACCAAGAAAATAGGATGCTCGTATACATTCAAATGCAGAGAAACTCGAATGTCACATAACTGTATAACGTCACATATATAACGTATACACGTGTAAATGAAATGTCGGCTATTCCCTAGCCGAGAATTTTATAAGAAATTCAGCGTCAATTGCATCATATATTCCCTCGAATGTTGCTTAAAATAAATCAATATGAATGCGCCGATCGATTCCACCATGAATTTAGCTGCAATATAGAAATGTCTATCTTCCTCGAGTTAAAGTTTCGTAATGAATTCTTTATTTTTAAACGAAAGTGTTTCACCATATGAAATTTTAATTATTCAGCTTCTCTCAAGACTTTGAAAGAAACTTTTCTTTCCTTACTGTTTATATCCAGATTTTTTATAAATTTTCTGATCTCAAGTTTTCAAAGTCCCCAAGTTTTAAGTTTCCTTTTTTTTTTTTTTTTTTTTTTCATTCAGAAATTGTTAACACAATCTTTTATTACTGTTTAAATTTCTTTGACAAATCTATATTTATTTCTATATTCGTACAATTTATTTCGTACAAATTGCATTATTTCATTGTTTGACGCTTAATGAACTAAGAGGACAACTTTTGTGCAAGTAGATGAAAAAAAGCCATAATTAAACGCTTAATTGAAACATTCTTCTAAAAACGATCTAAGTGCCTAAAAAGTAAATCTTTTTCAAAGACTTGTAATTATTAATAAATTTTTATTCATTCTTACTTGAATAATCAAAAATAATGAAAAATAAATCGAATCTAGAAAGTTTTGCACATATCTTTAATTCTAAACACATGTTCCATTTTAAAAATTTATATTACAAAAATATATAAAATGGAATATTTATTACGATAATATACAATATAACATTACATATTTCATAAATCATCGAAAAGCAAATAATAAACGCTTGAATTGACACAGTTCCCCACAGGAACTAACCTCTGTAACG
>NW_006263614.1:594062-595528 GCF_000469605.1 Apis dorsata | reverse complement strand
AAAAAAAAAAAAAAAAAAAAAAAAAACTTTCACCCAAAATACCACAATATTTCCATTAGCGCTGAATAAAATATTTTTTTGATAAAAAAAAAAGGAAAACAATATTTTTCCCAAAAGCAATTATTCCACGTCGATTATTTGTCGCGATAAATCGAGCAAGGGTGCAAAGACACGGGCAGGGCACGACAGGGCACGGGAAGCGCAAGGGATGTGTGCACCTCGAGCAACGAGGCGATGCGTGCACACGTGACGATGCCGTCACGTACGTGCGTTCAACCTTCGCCTGTGTGGAGGCGGTGCACGTGTGCGCATTATGTCACAACGTGGCCACGCCGCGCGCGTGTGCGTGTTACTGGATCGGGGTCAATGACCTTAACGTGTACACGAAGCGCGGCGACGACCCTCGAATTTCGATACCCGCGCCCGATATACACGTCACCGACGAAAATTCGAACACGCATAATTGTAATTATAATCCGCTATCTATCGGTTAATCGATGCGAATCGATCCGCTTTCTAATTAAAATTCGGTTACACTTCTTCCTCTATATATATATATATATATACGAAAGAGAACGTTTTATTTCGTTCAACGCGAGTCTTAAAATTGGTCTTATCTTTATAATAGGTTATAATATTCGTGTAGAGAAAGAGAGGAAGAGAGAATTATTGATCGTTCGAATAAAGAAAGAGAACGTTTTATTTCGTTCATTCGCGATTCTTAAAATTGGTCTTATCTTTATAATAGGTTATAATATTCGTGTAGAGAAAGAGAGGAAGAGAGAATTATTGATCGTTCGAATAAAGAAAGAGAACGTTTTATTTCGTTCATTCGCGATTCTTAAAATTGGTCTTATCTTTATAATAGGTTATAATATTCGTGTAGAGAAAGAGAGGAAGAGAGAATTATTGATCGTTCGAATAAAGAAAGAGAACGTTTTATTTCGTTCATTCGCGATTCTTAAAATTGGTCTTATCTTTATAATAGGTTATAATATTCGTGTAGAGAAAGAGAGGAAGAGAGAATTGTTGATCGTTCGAATAAAGAAATTTTTGGATATTGCAACGATCATTTTTTTTTTTTTTATTATATTAAACTTTTTTTTTGTATTTTATTATAAGAGTAGAGTAGTCAACAATCGAGTGTTCTTGTTTTCATGTGTTTCATATGTTTCATATGTTTATCGAACTGGTAAATCATATGAGTTTTTTGATGTAAATGTGAGTAAAATAAGTAATTGTTAAAGCGTCTTTACAAATATCTCCTATAAACATATTTTTTTTTAAATTTTACTAACTAAATTTAATTACTATATAATTAACTTAATCATTATTTTCTTGGAAATTTAGTGTCTTTCATTATAATCTTTCGTTTAATTTTAGAGTCTTCAATTTGAAGAATTTTCATTTATATGGATTTGTTAAGCTTTCTTTATTGGTACTGAGATTTATATCTACAGATATAT
>NW_006263614.1:591796-594010 GCF_000469605.1 Apis dorsata | reverse complement strand
TTTTTTTTTTTTTTTTTTTTTTTATTTATTGCAATTTCCAAATATTTTATGTTCTCGCTAATTTTATCGCATTTTCGCTATTTTCGAGCTTTTTTCATATCTATTATTTCATATCTTGTTTCTTTAATAATTAAAATTATTAATTTCATACTAATCAAGATTCGTTCAATTCTGTTATATTATATTTAATTATATCTAAATATATCGAACAATAGAACTATAATAATTAATATTCTAATATTAGAATATTAAAAGTTCAGATAGATAGAATATTAAAAAAATCATTTGATGCACTTGATCGTAATAAGAATTGAATGCAGAATTAATATTAGATAATTATTGGTATCTTTTTTCTGGAAAATTTTATTACATATAATATTCATAATAATTTTATTTATAATAAATGAACAATGATCTTTTCTCCTCGTGTTAATGCATGGACCAATGACAAGCCATTTTGCACTTAAACTTTTTTTTTCAACTCATGACCTAATTTCGTCACAGAGAAAACGAAGGAGATAATAACTTAAAAAGAATCCTACAAATTTGTCATGTGAAACGCAATTTAGCAGTAAAATGTATTGTCCCTATTTAACACCGTTCTATATTGTTGTTTGCACTATCATGCATTTTCCTCTTTGCGTAACAAGCAAGCTTTTAATAAACTCTATGTTTCGAGCTTTGTATAATGCACGTTCCTCGAAAAAACAATAGAGAAAAATGGCATAAAAGCCAGAGATTAAGAATTAAAAAAATTTCATAATATGAATGAAATGAGTAAGAGAATGGCTATTATTTTTTACGAAAATAAAAATGCAAAAAAAAGGCAGTGGATAAAACTGAATCTTTATTATGATTAGAAAGAAATATATATATATATATATATTATTGGAAATTATTATATTTGATTTGTTGTTACGTCTATTGTATTAGATTACTTTTTATTATTTGCATTATTTAGTGAAAATAATTTGAGAAATATATACAGTCTTGTTTATTTTTTATCTTTTTATTAGAGCATTCAATTTTTCTCCTTTTGAACTTTTGAAAAACTTATATATTCTGTCGTTAAATATAATGAACGCTTTTTACAAAATAATAGAAGCAAATGATAAAAAGTTAAAAGGTGATTAAATTAAAATAAATTTGTCTCTTTCATTATATGTCAAATATGTGAATTCTTTTTCAAGTAATATTCGGAATCATTTTGAAGTAGAATAAATATTTGGAAACAAATGGAATTTTATATCATATTTTATACAAAATATATAAAATTATATAAATGATAACATCATTAAAAGTAATATAAATACAATTCCTTGATCGTTATTTTAAAATGAAATGAAAGTTTAAAATAAATTCTTCCAAGCTTTCTACATTAATAATAGTAACAAAATAAAAACAATCCTTCTCATTAATCATTCACGATAAAATTTAAAATAAATATCTTTCAAATTTCCCACTGAAAACTCACGTTATATCGTTTTTTAAAGACTCCGTTTTTAAATATTACTCAAAATAAATAAATAAAAAGCAGACTTCAAATTTAAATTTTTCATTAGAACAATTAAAAAAGTGGGGGTACAATGGGGGGCGAAGATTTAATTCATCCTTTTAAATACCTCGATAACCGTTTTATATATGAAAATATTTTTCCCATAATAGATAATTTTTTAATTCAACATTTAAATTTCTTCTCACGAGCATATTCTTCTCCCCTCGCGCGAAAAGCAATTAAAAAAGAAATATACGAACGCGTTCGGAAATTCTGTCGGCAGGCAGAAGGCCCGCAGCAGCCATTTCGGATCTCCAAGTATCGCATCCTTTGAAAAGGCCGCGTAGCATTTGGGCCAATCTCGATGGAAATACGAGGATGGAGGCGCGAGAGGCACGCTTCCACGGCGAACAAAAAACGGAATGTCTGCAGTGGCCGCGTGTTAAAAGTGCGCACTCCAGTTTCTTCCGTGCCTTTTCTGCCGCTTTTTTCCCCCCGCTTTCGAACGGCTGAGGTCGGTGGGAAGGATGAGGGGAGGGGGAGGGGGTGGTGTGTAGGTACGTGCGAGGAATGCGACATGAAAAACCGCCTGCCGGCCAGATATTCGAGCGAGACGGACGGATGTCTTATTTCCCGTGGCTTGCGAAATCGAGAACCGCTTATCCGATTCTTATTAGCCGTTCATCGCCATTTGCAATTCAATGGAACGTTCGAATACG
>NW_006263614.1:589717-591772 GCF_000469605.1 Apis dorsata | reverse complement strand
CCTCCTTCGCTGAAATAAAGTAGCTCCCCTCTTGATAGTTCGTAGGAAGACGATCTGTCAACTTATTGTGAGTTGTGATATCTGTGAATGTTTCGATTCGTGTGACGATTTTGATTAGAGTTACTTTTATAGGAAATTTCATTGGGGAAGATATTGAATATTTATTTATTTTTTTTTTAAGTGCAAATTATATAATCTTATTTTAACAATGTGTTTGGAATTGAATTATGGTAATTCAAGTATAATAGGGATAATTGGATAAAATATATGACAATATGAATAATCGAAACAATTTATTTATATAAAATCATATATTATCATTATTTTATATATTATATATATAATAAAATTTATATATATATAAATTATATATTATCGTTATTATTCATAAAATATATATTATGAAAAGATGAGTGTATTTAAAAATTATTATTTCTTTGTAAAGAGGTTATAATAGAAAAGAAATTAAATTATTAGGAGAAATTTGTTTCAAAAGAGAGAACGGTTTTAATTTTTTTTTTTATTTTTTATGATATTTTGTAAGTATGTAGAAAATACTTTTTATTAATATCACTTTAAAAAGATGAAATCGGTGTCTGAAATTTCAGTGCTTTCTTTCGGTTTTTGAATTATAACTTTGTAATGACACGAAATAAAGCAAAACTTTTTATATAAAAAATATCTAATTTTGAATTCTCTCAGTCAATAAGAAGAATAACTCATATATGCTTCACATGTATATAAACTTTTATTAAAATCAGAATTTTCAAGTTAGATAAATTTCCTTGTAAACATGATATATATTTCGTGAATCATTGTATAATATAAAAATAAATATAAATATATTTTGGAAAGCATTGGAAAAGAGTCGAGAAAAATCGATTCCATAAGATTAGCAAAGACCGCACCATCATTGTTTTGTTCAAATACAACTGACACTCTCATAAGTGTTGATGATAAGAAAAATAAATATCCATGATCTTAAAAATGTGAACACGTACGTGTACGTTTGTCGATTACGTACGACAAAATGCTTGGATAAATAGAAAAATTTTTTTCTAACGAATGATTCGAAACTATTCTTCTAAAAATGAAAAGATTTTAAATGCAGACTAACAGTAGAAAAAACTATCTTATTAATAAATAATTCGCACTTTATAACACTTTCAATTAAAGAGATCAATTTTTCGAAAGGAAAATTTCGTAAGAAATGAATGAAACTATTTAGAAAGTATTTAGAAATTTTCAATCAATTTTTGTTCATTACGATGATATTATTTTAACGTCATCCACGTTTGGCAACAGACCCCACGTCTTGCAACAATAATTGCTTAACGCGAAATCAGCATAGTTACAGTACGACATTTACCTTCGCCTATTCGAAGTGGTGTTGAAAATAATGTTCAAGATAAATGAGTCATATTTCGTGTGACGGGGGAATTTTACTTATACTGCGAACGTTGCGCTTGTCCTATCCGCGCGTATATACCGTTCCACTAACTGTACCTGTTGGTCGGTCAAACAGGAGGAAAGGCGTTTAAGAGATTTGAAAATTCACGCGATTTCGTGTGATTTCGTATACCGTTATATAAATAATATAGACTTTCAGCTTTAATTGTACAATTAAATTAATATTAACTCGTATAACGTAATTATATTTATATTGCTATTTTTTCTTTTCTTTTTTTAAATTTAAAATTAATCTCGATATAATATTCTCAACGTTTTAAAAATTCTATCGGATACGATTACGTAATTAAAAAAATTGGAGAAAAAAAGATATTATTAAATGAACAATTTCGAATTATTCAGCAATTTGTAACTTCGCTTTCGTTCCTAATCATAATCTTTGAATTTATCCCCTCGTCTTTTCGATCTTGGTCGAAAGACCATTTTATAGAAATGCCAAAAGAGACTCGAAAGAGAATGCGTTTGAAACGACTGGGAAACAGTCGTGGCCATAAATATCAGAGCAAATTACGAGGAATTCCTTAGCGAAGCCATCCTTCCAACTTGGTCGTGTCGTTGTCTTCAGGTGAATAAGACTCGAAATGA
>NW_006263614.1:577714-589196 GCF_000469605.1 Apis dorsata | reverse complement strand
GAGGAGAGGAGGGGGAGGTGGGTGGCGGAAAGCGAGGCAGAAAAGAAAGCTCGGAAGAAGGAGGCAGAGAGGAGATCGTTATGGAAGCATAAAAAGCTCTTCGCTACGAGATAATAGCTCGCGAGAAACGGGAGAGGAGGGGGGCTTGTGATGCATGCAAGAATGACGGCAAAAAAAGGGGAGAGCTGAGATAGAAGAGATCCGTACATGGACAAAAAGTCTAACGAGAGAAAGAGAATGGAGAGAGCAAAATACGGGGGGATACGGTTTCGTATATAGGCCAAAGGGCTGTGGCGAGAGATCAATAAATTCCTCTCGTTCCTCGAGTCCATCCCCGTTATATACTTGGGTCTGCCGGCTGATCCTTCGACACTGTCACCGGCTACTGACGATCGAGATACGAAAGAACTTTGAAAGAAGAGGGACAGAGAGTTGATTAAGAACGTTTAAAATACCCAACAGTGTTGTTTCTCGATAATAATTTTCTACGAATTATTTAGAAATTCAATAATGTATGATGAAATATAAATAATATATAATACAGTGGAATTTTATTTATACAAAGTCTCTGTGAAGAGACAAGCTGGTTGTTTAATATAGTTATAATTCTAGGAAGAGAGAAAATTTCTTTTCTTTTTGAATTTGAAGTATGTTTATAATTGGATAAAGTATAATGATTTCACCTTAGGACATAATATATTTTACCAAGATGTAAGCAAGAAATTTATACATTTAATTTAAATTGAAAAATAGTAGAAATACTTGCTTGTTATTTATGTAAGTATGACTTAATTAAACTTGTGAACTAATAATAATTGAAGTAAGTTGAATAACAATAAACGTATATTTTACAAATATTATATATATATATATTATATCCATTTTTCTCGAATTTATGTAATATCTATTTAATTTCTTTCATTATATCGTATACAATTCTTGATTGGAATAATCATATTCATATGAAATTACGAAATATTTTCTTTGAAATGCATAATAAAATATTATAAATTTGAATAAATAATTATCTATTGTTCAACGAATTAATTTTTTACTTATTTGGCACAAGAGATTTATATCTTCAATTATATTATATTACAAATTATATTCGTAAATGATGTAGCATTAATGGATTAATCAAACATTACTAAACTTTCGTTCATAAAATTTCACTATACATTGATACGACTATTCGAATCTCTTATTGTATTCTTCACGATTCAGTGTTATTCCAGAACGAATCAAAATATCCAATTCGAAATAATTTTTACATTGAGTACGAGAAATGAATGAGTAAAAAAGAAAATAATACTATATAATAACTTTATTTTTTCAAAAAGTTTAAATTTTCATTTAAATAATTGATTAAATTGTACCAAAACTGACTCGATTCACATTGTCTCGCATAATCGTATGTGTATCGTACTATTTTATTGGATACAGAAAAATTTGTCGGATATCGAAAGACATTTATCCCAGATATTGAAAATTTGTTCACGTCATATCTACAAAATATGCGCGAGCCACAGCCAAAATCCTACACCTCGTATAAAAATATGTTTTATGCATCTAGTAAAAAATGTCAGGATACAACGTGGATGGAGAAGAATTATGAATGTACCTTCTATCTACATTTATTATATAAATATAAAAAATATATATATATATATATATATATATAAATATTCCTATGTGCAAAAAAAATTACCACACGAAACATATTTCCATACACAAACTACACAATTTTTTGCCTACAACTCACCGTACCTAACTTATAAATCAACGTCCGTCAACTCGTTGAAACGTTAAAGACGTTAATTACCAACCGATCCCTCATAAATCCATCTTTCGTTTCGTCGTCTTGACGAATTTTAAATTTTCTTTTGATTCGAAACACTCTCCTAAAAAAAAAAAAAAACCGCTGTTGCCACGACCCCCGTAGTTCCGCTTTCCAACATGTATACCCGCCCAACAGCCACTTTTCGATCAATTATTCAATCGTTGGGGGGAGGGGGAGGGGCACAGGCAACGAGCGAAGAACGCGGGACGATCTTTGGCCTCGGTCGGTCGCGTTCGATCGGGCCACCCTCGCGCCTTTTCCCTTTCCCTCTCGCGCGGCTTTGTGTCGCGGTATCGCTTTGTCCGGCTTCACTTTCCTCCACAGGCGCAACTAGGCTAGTCGTAACACACTGCAGAAAAGTTTCCTCGCCGGGAGACCGCGGCCGAACTTCTTTCGGTTTAATTCTCGCTCAGCTGACTGCCAACTCGCTTTCACCGGCCAACGATCACGCACGTGCTTCCCTCCCGATGTTTTTTTTATCTTTTTCTCTCCTTCTTCTTCTCCTTCTTCTTCTCCTTCTTCTTCTTTTTTTCGATTCGCCGTTCGCCATTCCACGCTTTTTTCTCTGCTCGTTCGAGATAAGTTACGTACGTTAGCGTTCGTTCGAAAGTAAAATTACAATCGAGCCGTTCTCGATTTAATATTTGAGCGGAGTGGAGACTGTTGCTGTTGAGACTGGACTTTAAATAATTTTTGATATAATTTTCGTTCGTTCTTGAGCGTTTGTGTATGTATATTGTACACGTACGCGTGTTCAATGGATGTACTCGATGTATTTGTGATTTGAAACGTTGTTGAATAATTTTTATTAAATATATTTTTTTGTATCCTTTCTTTGAGCCACGTAACAATGAAATTTGATGAGAATTCAGCAACGAATGAGAAATTTAAAGGAATATATAATTTTTATAATTGATAGAAATCTTGGTTATCTGAATTAATCGCGTATTTTCTTGACGTTTATTAAGAAAGTATATAAATATTCAAAAATATTCTTTGATATCATAAATATGAGAGTATATGAATATTTATAGTAACGATCATGAATATTGAAATTAAACGTGAATGTTGAAATTAATTTTTTTTTTAAAGATTTATGGATTCTAAATTTTTTCAATTTGGTTGTTAAATTATTTTCTTGGCAAACTTCATTCCATAAAGTTGCATTCCTTCCGTGCCTCTCTCTATGTCTCTCTCTTATTTCTGAAACCTTGAATGCTTCAAAATATTCAGATATGTTATTATTACCATTGATAAACAGGAATATTAAAGAAAGTGATGCATATTTGATAATTTGGAATATTGAAAAATTATTAATATTATTTGATTCGTAATAATAGGAATAAACGATCTCTTAATGATATTTATAAATAATTTGACATTTTTAATTCAACCTGCGGAGGAATAAAACATCGATTTGCAGAAATTTCTCAATGACTATTTTTCATTCCAATCGTGATTAAAATATACCAAAACTTTAAACTATATTATTCAATCTATTCATTTTACGATTTCGTGTCGATTTTAAAATTACAAAATGTGACATAAAATTTTAAATTTTAATTCGAAAATGAATATAATTTAAAATATTTTGTAATTATCGAGAAGATTTCTTACACGCGTTAACGTCTTAAAACTTTAGCATTTTAAGAAATTTTCAAATTGCTTTTGAAATTAGTTCAGAAATAATACATTTCTTAAAAAGATATAAATATTTTATTAAATATTTACTATTGATAGATTATTTGCTTTTCATGAAAATTTTAAATATTTACAGATAGTATTATCTATTATTTATTATTACACACTTACTACTGTATTTATCGTTCAATATCCTGAATATTGTTTCGTGAACAAATTTTTAATTACAAATTAATAAACAAAAATTATTACCAAATAATCAATTCTTCGATTTATTATTTTTCCAAATATTTCCTCATTTTATTAATCAAATAATAATTAAAAAATCGAAATAATCACTTTTAAATTATTTGTTTCAAATAAACTTCGTCCAATATATTTTTTCACAAATTCAAACCAATACTAGATTTTATTTTTTTCCTAAATTTCTATCATCTATTCACTTTCTTCTAATTCACCATTTTGTTTTCGACTAAGAAATAAAAATTTAAATTACTTCTTTCCCCATTATTTATTTCACATCGATTGACAACGTTTTAACATCTTCTTACATTACCGTACCATCGAATTATTTATACCATATCATCTCCAAAAATTCCAATACATATTTTAACGAATTTTCGTATCGTGTTCAACCAGGACAGTATTATATTCCCAATTTGCACCGGCTGCAAACACGGTCCAACCAGGGTGAAAAATATCGAAACGCTAAATATAACACGTGATCCACGTTGAAAATAAAACGGAGAGGGAAAACGGGTCACGGATGCGCTTCTTATTTACTTGCACGCGCACGATCCACTAAACAACAAGGTAAACAAGCGCATCCCAGATTGTTTTCCTTCCAATTTTTTTTTTTTTTTTTTTCCTTCTTTTTTTTTTTTGGGAAAGAAAAAAAAAAGGGGGGAGAAAAAAAAAAAAAAAAAAAGAAAAAAACGCGCCCCCGAGTTTTTTTTCCCCAATTTTTTTTTTTTTTTTTTTCTCTCTCTCTTCTTTTCCTTTTCCCTAAAATAAAAAGTAGATATCCATGGGAATGGGTTTCATAATCCGTCGTCAGATTTGCGGTATCCTCGATCACCCCGGCGATACAAATCGATATAGCAATCCGGTGAGTGATCGAGTTCGGGCAAATTCATTAGCTCGGCACGGAACGCAATTTGCGGAGGCAATTCGAGCGACTCCTGCGCCAGGCACCGCGATAACCGCCCTGTTCTTCGATTTCGAAACCAGTCCCCTTATTCCCAGACGAACTTGGAGCAATCGAACTTATTCCATTTTCAACGACTCGCGCCGGATTTAAGGCTGGTTTGTTAAGGGTTTACTCGCGGTTTCGTCCGAAAGTAACGAGAAAGTTAAGAAAAAAATCTTAATCTGGGATTACAATGTGACATTTCTTTGTCTAAATAAAAATGTGTGTCTTTTGTTATTTTGCGATACAAAGAATTTTTAATATTATATGAAATTTTAATAATAATTATTAAGAGTTTGTTAAAAGTTTGTTTTAAATGATTTTTACAAATTGGAATGTCTTCTTGGATAAAAATTTAGATAAACAATTCTAATGTAAGAAAAGGAATTATTAATTGTTTTAGAGTAATTTCAGAGAAGATAGGCTTTTTTTAAGATTAAATTGTGCCTACAGGGATATGCTTATGATAAGTTCATTGAGCAAATAAATTGAGGAATATAATAAATTAATTGATTATGAATATGGTTTTCCTTCCAGTTTTTCAACAAAAATTTTATTATTCTCAAGAATAAATGTTTAAAAATGTTAAATTTAATATTATAATACAATATTTTATCTTATAATCGAGGCTTTCCTTTGCTAATTTCATATTTTAATATTTTATGCAGTTTCCCTTGTTTCACAGCAAATCATTTTATCCAATTCTGTGTTTCCTTCGTTATATTCGTAATTTTTCCTATTTTTTTTCCTGACAAATCCACTTTTATTCCAAGATTCGTTTTCATTATTCCTTTCTCTCACAACACTTTCCTGATTCGATTATTCCATTTCCAAGGGTTAAACAAATCGATTTGAAGTAAATTACGTAAAACAATATCCAACAAATTTTAAATCAAGAATCGTTAAATATGTTTTATTAAGACTTAATAAAATATACGTGTACTTTCACATTTCGAGAAAATTGAAATTATGATCAAGAAACTTTTTACAACGCAAATTGAAAAGACGAAATATTTACTCGTGAATTGAACAAACTTCTGTATGAAAAGCAACAAGATCCAAGCAGCGGAAGAAGAAGAAGAAGATGAAGCAGATGTTTCAGAAATTATGCAAATGGTCCATTTCCTTCCCTCTAATTGTTGAATAAAACAACCTTTTCGCTTTTATCGAAAAATTATAAACGTGAAATTTCGATAAAACGTAAACCGAACATTCTATTTCTGACTCTTTGTGACAGAGTTAGCTAGACGAAATTTCGTATGTGCATAAGTATGAGAGGAGATTGGACTTCGGGAGGGAAAAGAGCAAGAGCGCGCGAGGAGGAGGAAGGAGGCGAGGGCGAGGAGGGCGAAGTTGCCATGGTGACCATCAAAGGCGCCGATCAGACACGGAGGGATGAAGTCCCCTTTTGCCGTCAACTTTGTTACACAGAAGCCACCGCGAACCGGAAAATAGGTTCCACCCGATCCCCACCACTTTTCTTCTCCGTTTCTGTCCCCTCCCCTCCACTCTTTCACCCGCTTTCACCCGAGCGGAAACTATTTTTGAAATTGAAACGACATCGAAAGATTTATCCCTTTGATGAGTTTGAAGAAATGGAGTCGTGTTCAGATCTTTTCGTCTTTTTCCACAATGGTTGCGGATTTCGATTTTTTTCGTTATATAGTGTTATATGTTCGTTGATTAATTGGGAAATGGATTGGTGTCAAACATATGTGTTGTATTCTCTTATGATAATTTTGGATAATTTTTTTAGATTCGTGGAACCTTGAATCCTTGAAATTTCTTTCCTCAAAATTCTGGAAATTCCTCGAAATCCAGAATGCTTATTTCCGTTCTTCTTTTAAATAGTATTTATTGAACATCCTTCAAACTTCTCAAATTCGAAAGAATTTATTTATTAAATCTATCCTTTCTTCTTGTGAAAAATTTAATTTTTAAATGCAAAGTTATTGTTTATCTTCTAGTTTCGAATTGGAAGAGTGATTCGAGAATTCGACATTCTTTTTGAGCGATCTCTATTTAAAATACTTATCTAATCATAGATTTGTCAAAACTGTTTATATTTGATTGATTTTATTGCTATATTTATTATAAAATATTATATTTAATAATAAAAGTTTTATAATTTGATATGATCATTCGCAAAAAGGAAAATTAGAAAAAATTGACAAAAATCTATTTAAAAAATTCTTTAATTATTATAGATTTGTTTGAGAGAATTTTTTCATCAAAAATTTGGGATTATATTAGATTTTTCTCAACGTTTGCAATGTAACTTAAAATGATATCGTAGACTCTTATCAAATACTTATTTTATAATTAACTAAATAAGAAATTATAAAAAGATTCCCATATTTCTTTTTATAATTTTTATTTTATCTTACATAAGATTATGTACAAATTTAAAAATCTAGAAATAATAAGAATTTATAAATTTCTGACTCTTATAATTATATATTTATGGTTATTTTGTGATCATAATATTCGCGTAAAATAACAGACAGAATATTTTATCAAGAAATGTGAATCGAAAATTAATCAAAAAATAGTAAATTTAATTTTAATCCATAAAAATATTAATTATAACATTAATTATTACACATAGCATTGTAATAAATCATTACATTTATTAATTAACAATAAAAAATATAAAAATTGATAAATTGTTGTCCATTATATTCGAAAAATCAATTTTAATACGATCGATAAAGACCGTACGTTTTCGTAAATTTTCGTAACAGTCGCGTCGATCGTATAAATACGACATAAGTCGCGCGAAACCAGTCATTCTCAACGAAGCTTTCGTTACATATAGGTCGTAATTATAACACATTAACTAAATTTTTATAACATTTATTTTCAACCAATATTTAATATCGTTTTCATAAATTATACATATACGTATACTTATTTATTTTAATTTTTTATTAATATTACATAATATTTACATATTCCTCAATTTAAAAAATTTATTTCTTTTTTATTTCTGGTTTATTTATTCCTTCAATTATACATATACATTTATTTATTAATTTATATTTTTATTTCTATTTATTCATTCGTTTACTTTTATTTATCATTTTATTCATTTATTTATCTTTTATTTAATTTATGCTTTCGTTTATTTATTTATAAATTTTTTTATTTATTCCTTTATTATTTATTTATTTGTAGATTTGTTTATATTCTTCTAAGAGAATTTTTTCATCAAAAAAATTATCTTAGTTTGAATTGCAAAAATGATTCGAGAATTCTATTTGAGTGATCCCTATTTTTTTATTAAGGTACTTATTTAATCATAGATTTTTCAAACTTATTTATATTTGATTGATTTTATTGCCTTGATATATCTATTATATTACAGAATAAATCGAAAGGCTCAAATAAAATGGACACACGAATACAGATTAACGATTCAAATTCACAAACAACACGCTCATTTTTCTCCCTCCAATCCCCCCAATCGAATATTTGAAACTGACTCTTAATTAACGAAGTGAGAAGAAATGACCACTTCAACAATCTTTGAAGAGGAAATTCTGGTTCAAAATATCATAAACGTTTAATAATGTTTATTGAAAAATTCTTGTTTGTGATGCATTGCTGCATAAAATTCGTAATTTGAGGCAAATTTCTGGTTAATTTGTTAAAGAAATTCAACTTGTATCACTTCAAAACAAGAAACATCATTGATTAAAATGATTAAACATCAAGAATTAAGAGAAGATGTACGTTCTTGAATCCTCTTAAAATTCAGATGCTAATTAAATTAGTTTCACGATTCATCAATTGCTTCAATTGTTGCCTTACGTTCTTAATTTAATCTATCGATGACGATGTCTATTCAAATTTCACACGAAGCTTATTAAAATATACTATAAAAGATATTCCAGAAAAAAAAACCTGCATCTCGAAAATAAATCACGAAATCTTATGTCGTCCTCGATTTCGATCAATTCTGGAAAAATTCAAAATACAAATATAATCGAATTTTATTCCCATCGTAAGTGGAAAAATTTTGTCTAGAGTGTGCATTCGATGTTCTGATATTCATCTTTGGCTTCTTTTCTTTTAGCTTCTCTCTCTCTCTCTCTCTCTTTCTCTCCTTTTTTCTATCTTACCGATTGAAAAATGCCAATCATTGAATACGAAGATTCACGTTCTACAATCGAATAGAGCGTCGTTATGAGAAATAACGTGTCGATAAAAAGATGTTTGTCATGGTTTCTTTGATGAGAAAAGCGACACGCGCGGACGTGACTGACTGGCTCTTTGCGAAACTCACTTATATAGGGTGTAATTGAACTTTACGCGAGGTGATACAAGTGGCGCAGATGTTTGAGACGCGAAATTCAATTACAACTTTGTCTTTCGCGCGTTACACCCGGTTCGATTGAAGATGGGAAACGAGTTGTTGCGTTTCGTACAGCGATCGAACTTGTACGTGAATCTAAAGAGGTTGTGAGATTTTGTTCCAAGGAATAGTTGAAAATGAGCTATCACTATAATTGATTTTTATTCTTCGTTTTGTTCATATTAAATAATAATGTGTACCTTTGTGTAAATAAAAAGTTTTCAACAAATGCAATATTCATTGAAAATTCATTAAAAGTATAAATTACTGTGTGATGTAAATACAAGTAATATTAAATTGGTGCGATACAAAAAGAAATATATATAATTATATATAATATAATATAATAATAAATATAATAAAAAATATATATAATATAATATATATTATAATATTTATATTTAATATATATAATATATATTTAATTTATATTTCATAAGTTGTGAAAGAAAATTCACAATCAGTGATAAATGGTAATTAGAAATGGAGAGAAGATAATAAGAAGATATGTGTAATATAATTATATAATGATACTTTATATATTTTATTGCGTGCAGGCATTAAATGGAAAATTTCTTTCTTTAAAAAAAATCAATTTTTTATTTTTATACAATCTTGTAGGTTAACTTTCATTATAGATATATTCATCTATTTTAATATTTTCAAAGTTATCGTAATTTTAATGGCAGTTAAAATTTTGGCTTTTATAACAATAAATATTTTCAACGAATTATCATCATTGACGAACAATGTAAAATTTTCAAAGACTAGGATACGAGCAAGAGAAATATACAACTCTAAAATGGCTGATTAATTTTACTTGATATTTGCTCAATAACTTCACTTCGAAACTTCAAAAGTATTTCACTCGAAGCAAGTAATCGACACCAGTTAAAAAGAAAATATATCGATCAATTTTGTGAAATTTTATTTTATATATATTGACATATGCAAAATTTTAAATTAACAAATATTCAAAATTTAATATTGTTTTCTTACTCTATTATAAAAAAATAATTAAAAAATTGTCAATCAAAAGATACTGAAAGAATACTTTGAGGACTATCGATCAAAAAATTCCTTTATTATATATATTTTACTAATTACTTTACTCTACACAAATTTCAATAATACAATACTCTACACATATTTTAATAATTATTTTACTCTACACAAATTTCGTATCAATGTTCGAATTAAAATTTCTGCTTAAATAATGAAAATTTTTGCCTCTTAGCTCGGTAAGAATTTTGATTCTTTTTCGCCGCGCGGTGATATTTTTTTGGCGAGCATCGCAAACGAAGACGATGAACGTGGAAAAAGTGCAGGGACTCCCACGTAGCTCGCGGAGGGCCATCTCTAAAGAGTTAAACATAAAAATAGAGGCGGACAGTGCACGTGTGCCACCCTCTCTTCGCCCCAGTTATGCCTCGCTCTTCATCTTCTCTCGAGTACTTACTTTCTCGACTATTCCCGTACATCCAGCCCGCGGATATCTTTGCTCAACGTTTTATTCTTTTACGTTGTTAAAAAAAAAAAAAAAGAAAGAAAGAAAGAAAGAGAAAATACACCGCGCTTTTTCTCAAACGATAAAGAGTTTCAGTTTACTGTTTCTCTCATTATTATATATGCATCCGTCTCGTTATTTTATTTTATATTCCAACTCGAATTAACCCTTTGCTTTACAATTTAATCGAGAGAGTTAGTTAAAACATTTTCAATATTTAATTTTCTAAGATATTTAATATATAAAAATTTGTGCATAGATATTTTCGTATTTGTTTTTATTTTGTATATAATCATTAATAAATTAAATAATTAATTCATCTCAATTTTCATAATGTGTTCAAAATTTTTTCAAAGAAAATTTGAACAGAGATCCATTGGATATATATTGTATATAGGAATTATGTATCGTGGAGAACAATTTTCTTATTAACATTTTATTATTTTAATTATTACATTCAAATATTAAAAAAATCGAATTTTAAAAACCAACGATACTTAATCCTCCTCCCATAAAATAATAAAATTTCTTTAATTGCCGTGTTGATATTCGAAGATCTGTCTATATATATATAAATAGCGAACATATTGCGCACATTGTTTGCAAACATGCGCGCCTCAACAATAACAGATCCATTAGATTTGTGCCGAAGCCTGGAGGCCATTAATGGACTTTGTCCACCTGCAAGGCGGAGAGGGGGAGGGGGAAAAGAAGAGAGAGAAAGAGAGAGAGAGAGAAAGAGAAAAAGGAACAGGGTCGGGGCGTTGTAAACAAGTCGTTAGTCATGAGCATCGGTCTCGGACCAACAATGACTCGTTTCGGTTATTGCTATTCAGCAGGCATACGATCGAGGTTTTTTTCATTTCGTGGTCGTGGTCGAAAAGTCAAGGCTATTTCTGCGAAACGAAACCGTTCTTGGAAAAAGGATGACCAACCTCGGGGCCACGA
>NW_006263614.1:575463-577356 GCF_000469605.1 Apis dorsata | reverse complement strand
TTTCTTTTTTTTTTTTTTTTTTAATCATTTTCCACATACCGAATCCGCATCTTTGTTCAAAATTTGTTTAGGGACGATGGACCTTGACATTCTGCTTTCGAAAACGATACGCTTATATATGATTTTTTTGGTTATTATTATTATAATTAATATCAAAAATTGAAAGGGTGATTGTTCGAGACAAAAATAAGAAAAATGAGAGAATGAAACGTCGTGTGCGAATGAATCTGAACGAGAAGTAGCAAGGAGCTTGATAAAGTGAATTGTAAATGAGAAAGAACGAAGAATATGTTGCAATTATATATATTTTTTTAAATTAAACGGGCATAAATAATTTTTTTTTTAATATAGTTAAAAATAATGTGCATTAAATTTTATTTTGAAATAAGAAGAATGTAATTTTTTTTCATTATATATAGACATAAAATAAAAAAGTAGATAAATCTATAATCTATAATTATTGTCAGAATCAAAAAAGGATTAAGTTTTTCGAAGCTTTTTTAGCTTCAGAATTTGTGTTCTTTATTTAGCAATGTGTTTTCTTATTTTATTTCCTTAAAAAGAATTTTACTTTTATATTTATTTTCCAATTTTTTTCTAAACTCTGTTACTATTGTAATTTAAAATCTATATGAAATTATAATTAAAATATAAATCTTGTATATTATACTAAGAAACATTTCCATTTTTTCTACATATAAATGTTCCATTTTATTTCATAAAATACATTTTAACTTTTTCTTTCCTCAAAAATTATGTATTTTAGAAAAAAACTATTTAATATTTATATAATTTCAGCTTGAAATAAAAACTTGATTAAACCAATAATAATAATAATAATAATAAAATAGAATTTTAAAACTATATTACTAATTAAAAAATACTAAAATGCATTACTTTTCATTGTTTTTAATGATTATTCGCTACCGAAATTAAAAAAGTAGTTATTACATCATTTCTATATTGAAACTTCTATACGTCAAATTTTTTGCACTCAGATACAATCAAGAAAACGTCTCCACTCAGTTATAAAATATTCGGATGACTATATCAGAATTATGTCATATAATTCGTTTTCATTTTTATCTTTAAGAGAAACGTTAATCCGTCTGTTTCATTTTGGCTAAGTTTTTAATATCTTTTTTTTTCTTTTTTATTTAATGTGAGTTTCAAAAAGAGAAAAAAGAGAGTTACTCTCTTATCAAAAACTATACCTTACATCATATCAATTACTACATTCTTTTATCGAATTTTGTGTTCTACCTTTCTACACTTTATCACAAAATAAGTTAACGTTTTACTTCTATCGAGAAAAAATTCAAATTAAATCCTTTAAATCCTTTCTATCAATCCAAATACATTCAATATTCAACAAGGTTCATCGTCGCAATTTTAAAAAGTTAAGTATAATAATAAAAAAAAGAATGAAAAACTTTTGAAATAAACAAATAAAGGAACGATTGAAAATCCAGTTTGAAAAAAAATTAATCATCTGTCTACTAGCAATTTATCATTCGAAAAAATGAAGCAGAGATAATACACGTATTAAATATACTCTATATATCGTATACAACGATATATTCCAGCAACGAAACTGCATTTTTTTCTCCGTCGCATCGAATCAGATAAATCAGTTGGGAACAAAAGAACGAGGATTCCACACCTGTGCGGATGGGGTGGATATAGAAATATGGAAATCTGAAAATAACTCTAGGCCTTGCAGGTGGCGGGCTGGGGGGTGTAGATTCGATATTTCGAGCCCTATCTGGGCGTTGCCCGATAAAGCTTGTCGTGGAGGTGGTCTCGGCGAGGGACGAGCCCGATGGAAGGGGGTTCAAGGGTGTCGGGTAACCACGGGTGTGCAGAAAAGGGGTGTGCTCTGACCAAAGGCGG
>NW_006263614.1:572829-575334 GCF_000469605.1 Apis dorsata | reverse complement strand
CGTTTCCCTCCCCTCCCCTCCCTCCCTCGGTAACGGTACAAGCCTACGCTCTTCTGCGAGACTGGCCGGAGCCAGCCACGATGTCACGAAAAATTGGCTCTCGTTTTTCCTCGTCTCGAGCTTGTGTGTCGCTCTGTATGTCGCGTAGCTTTATCAATCTCCATTTTTATTTCCCCTCGTATCGACGAAGGAGGAACTCCTTACTTTTATTTGCTGCCCATTGATCAAGGAAGATTTCTCTTTACAAGTGAGCATTTATTGATTTTTACACAATTTATCATTTCTCTCGATTTGTTTTCTTTTTTTTTTTTTTTTTTTTTTTTTTGGAATAGAGATAAAAGTGGATGAAGTACGCGTATGTACTTCAATGATATTTTATCTTTGTGTTAGTTTTATATATTCTATGTAGAATTCTCTGGAAGATTCGTTTATTCTATTTTTTTTTAATTATTTATTTTTAATACTTATTTATGCAAAATTAATTAAAAAAGAGAATTATCGTTTATAGAGAATGATCGATTCATTCAACATCATTTAATATATTATAAAATTGTAAAAATTGAGTCTATAATCTTGTATCAACTTGTAATTTTTTAATATTATTAATTAATAAATTTTAAAATGATAAAATCAGAATACTTAGAGAGGATAATTAAATCGAAAAAACTTGATTAATAATAAATAAAATTAGATTTTCTATTCCTCAAATTTCTTTTCTTTCAAAAACAAGGAATCCAAGAATCGAAAATTTCAAAAAGAGAAACAAGAATACGTATGTAATTGAGAAGGGAACAATTCAAGCGAATGATTCGTGGTTTCGATAGAGGATTGAGAATACCGTTATATCCCCTTTAAAGCTAGTTTCCATCCCTCGCAAATACCAGATTGCCCATTCATTCGTGCCGCATCAACGTGACGACCTCTGTCACGAAAAACATCAGCAAACACTTGGATAATTTATTTTAAGATACATGATGGAAAAAGTTATTGGACATGCAGCGAAGTGTAAAAAATAATATATATTGATAGTGGGAACAAGATATAATGTGAACGTTCTTGGAATTGCTAATTACGTTTTGAATTTTTTAATATTAGAAAATTAATTTTTTTCTTTTTGATGTACATTTCATTGAACACATTGGCTTCGAATAAAAACAAGATAGGGAGCAAACATCGGAGACGAAATCATCGATAAAAAGGCTCGTCACGTGGCGATTAATACCTGTCGCGTAATAAAGATCAATTCGAGATAAGATAAGAAAGATGTAATGAAGATACAGATACATATGTTGCACGTGTGTACGTATATCGTGAATGATTACATTATCGAGCGATAATCATTCGACTTTTTAAGCTTCGTGCTCAAGGGACGTGTTAAAATTGAGACCATATTTTGATTACAATCATATTCGGTAATGTATTTTTGATAAGATGAAACAAAATTCGAAATTTTAATAAAATTGTTCAATTATTCGAATTTCTATAAATTATAAAATTTTATAGAATCTGATAATTTTGTAAATCATCAATTTATTAATAATTTTAATTGATAAATTATTTTTCAAACATGGAAAAAATAATAAAATTGAAAAAAGTCATTCCACGAACAATAATTATATAATAATATATATACTTTATTCATTTCTTCAAATAAAAATTTGTAATTATAAATGTCATTGAAAAAAATGAATATTATATCATTTATCTTGCGTAATCATCGATTGTCAGAATATAATTTATATGGAATTACATTGATTAATGGATGAGATTGAACACCTTTGGCGGTTATTTCCATGTTTTTTTTATTACAAACATCTTTTTTAAAAAAAAAACTTGATTAATTAATACAAGAAAAATCTAATTATACTTTATCTCCCGATAAATCGATAAATCTATCCCCAATGTAATTTCTTACTTGCCTTTTTTTTTTTTTTTTTTTATATCCTCCATCGAATAATACACGGAGGGAAAAAATGATTTAAAACATCCTTGAGCTTTCATCAGCTCGAAACCTGTTAAACGGACGCGAAATGGGCTATCATCCGGCTTCCAATTGTGAAATCAGTTTGATTTCGATCGGCGTAGAGAAGACGCTTAAGCTCGAAGAAATATCGTGCTATCGGCTTGAATGGCCCATATTAGAGTTTCAGCCTGTTAAAGGGGTCCACATCCGATCTTGCGAGGCTGGCAATGTTTTGTCCCCGTTTCGTTGCTCGATCGAAGATGGAAGCAATACACGTCGGCTGTATCGAGCCGAGGAAAATTTTCCTTTATTTCTCCTCTCATATTATATACCAAATATTTTTTTCTTTAAAAAATATTGTTAAAATACAAATGTTACAATCGTTAAACTGTCTGCCAATATTTCATTCAAAATAATAGCTTTCAACAAGATTTACAACACTTTTGACATTTAATAAAAAAAACACCATCGTAATAAATAAAAGAGGAAGAAGAAGAAGAAGAAGAAAAAATCATCGATAATTTTTAATACCAGAACATTTT
>NW_006263614.1:568570-572722 GCF_000469605.1 Apis dorsata | reverse complement strand
AATTTCCAATGCAAATTGAAATTTACTCTCTTCGTTAACGAGAGAAGACAGAAAAAGGGGAGGGGGGAGGGGTATCGTGAGACGAAATTAATTTCAACGTGTTTAAAATTATATCCTCGTATTTGCGATCCGACTCGGAGGAGATACGAAATCCTCGTTGATCCATCCTTTCATCCAAATTCACGAGACACCCGGTACATAATCGAGTGTTGAACGGGGCTGCTAGCCAGAGTTGAAACCGAGCGACCGCTGCAAGGTCAGGCGGTGGCCTCCAACTTCCGGTGGTGGTGTTCTCACACATAGGCAGCCACATCATATACGTACGCGGTATAAAAGGGGGCATTCCCTTTCCCCTGTCTTCCTCTAACACCCACACCTCCTCCTCCTCCTCTCGCTCCTCCCTCCCCCTTTGCTTCTTCCTGCCTTCTCATCTCCCGCTTCTTCCATCTCCTTCTATCCAACTTAATTTCCACCTCTCTTTTCTGCCACACGTTCCTCCTTTTTCTCCAAGCTTCAACCATTCTCTCGCTCGAGTTCCTCCACTTCCTAAAACTTTATTACGTCTATTTATCTTCCGGACTACGCTTTGTACAGTATGTGTACGTATATTTTGTGAAGTTTATTCGAGTTGTATATTGTTAATAATAAAAGTTTTTTATTTATGAGTTACATTTAAATTAAAAAGAAAGATATATATATATATAAGATTGGAATTGGATTTAATATGGGGTATTGAGATATATATTCCGTTCTCATAATTCCTTTACAATCTTAATGATTTTGAAGTATGATACAAGTGATATCGTTTTAAACAATTTTCCTTTTGTGATCGGTGAGTTTTCGGTTTAGTTCTCGAATTATTTGTAATAATGTACCAACGTACGACAATTATATAGCGAGTTGTAATTTCTCAACTGTATAACGGGTGAATTAATAATGTAATATTTTATAGGACGTTTTTCAAATCCATGGAATACGATAAAATATGAATCAACGAGGAGAAGTTGGAATGATATTAATATTTATCAATTTGTAAGATAAATTGCAAAGGAAATCTTAAAAAGATATAATTCAAATCTAAGAGAGATATTCGATAAATAATTCTTGATGATATAATTCATTCGTTATATATATATATATTGATTGTCAATTATAGATAGAATTCAGTGATATAATGTCTGTCGAAAGTTTTCTTTCAAATAACTCGATAAAAAAGTCGATATTATATATTATAATTTCGTATTAATGATGGAATAAAATTTTAAATACTATTATATATTCCAAATCTTACACTAGATTCGTGTATCTGTTAAAAATTTGAATTTTCTCGTTAAATAAATATAATATTCTCACTTTCGATGTTATTTAAATTTTTTGGAAAAACTTATAACACTTGTTATATTCGAAATATTTTAATGACTCGTATAACATGGAAGTAACAGAGGGTACACATAAATACGTGACAAGGATCGAAAATGGATCCTAGCGAAGATTCACGCGAGCAACAGTCCTTCCTCTCTTTCGAAACAACGTTTCCCTCGAGCGTCGAGAGGGGTTTCACCGCTCGTCTTCCTTTCTCTTTGCAGACATCCATTCCATGTAAAAAAAAAAAAAAAAAAGAAAGAAAGAGAGAGAAAAAAAACGCGCCTATGCCGATGCACCTGGAGTGTTCAACATTTGCGCTGAATCACGCGGTAGAAAATTTTTTTTTCAAACCTATTTTTCTTTTTTTTAAATAATTCGAATAAAACTCGACACGAATAGATCCCATCCGTCGAATCGAACAAATTAGAAAAAGACAAAGACATTATTTCCAAAAAAAGAAATTTGAAAGTTTTCAAAAGTTTCATTCATTTAATATGATTATTTCATTTCCAGAAGAATAATAAAAGGAAAAGAAAAATTCCACAAGATTAAAAATCGAGCAAGAGCGTTTCTCTCTCGATAACGATTTGCTGGAGCAAGGTGGCCACCTTCCTCCAGAGGAGGGCTGTAAAAAAAAAAAAAAGAAAAGAAGCAAGCAACCCTTTTGTGGCACCTGCGAGGCGTCGGCCTCGGCTCGATCAACCGACCAGGCCAGCGAACGAGAGCGCGGTAGCTGGCCAGAAAGAGGTCACCGCAACCAGCCGCCACTCTTTTTTTCCTTCTTCTTGCTCGCTCCTCATCCGCTCCGTTCCTCCTCTCCCCGCGGCCTATTTTCGCGAAAATACACGGAGCTCTGCATGAAAAGCCCGCGCTCGCAGCGAAACAGGGACAAAGAGGAGCGAGGGGAGGGGGGGGGAGGAGGAGGAGGAGGAGGAGGCTGTTTGAGAGAGAAGCTGATACCTAACGACGCCACGAGAAATGGAAAAAAGATCTTTTGTCGAGAAGTGCGCGCACCCTCCCTCGTGTAACCATCTCTCCCACCCCTCGCCCTCCCTCCCCCCGGGCCCACTCGTAATTCCCGGGAAAATAGGGTTCACGTTTCGACGAGAGCTCGTCTGCGCACATATCTCGTTTCTCCCGTGCGTATTACCGCGCACTCCTACGCTCCTCATCCCCCCCCTCTCTCTCCCTTTTCACCTCTTTTCTCTCTCTCTCTCCTCTTCCCTCCGCGGGTGTGTGTATGTATATATGTTTTTTTTCTTCCTCCCTCTCGAATATTTCGCGCTGCATAACGGACCCGATTTTCAAAAAGAGAATTTTCTGAATTTAAGGATGCATAGTGGATACATATATCGCATTGCACGCGACGTGTCGTGGAATAATAATTATCCGTTGCGGTGGAGAAATGCTGGGGTATGTAGAGTATGAAATAGCGAGGCGATCGAAATTTGTTTATTTTTCTCTCTCTCTCTCTCTTATTCTTTCCTCTTCCTTTTTGTCGTCGAAACCGATCGTTTCCACGTGTTCCCGCGCGTGGATTTTAAAGATTTATCGCGGAAAGCGTGGCTCGTCACGCTCCATGATTTCTGTCCCGAGTTGAATAACAACAGTAGGTAACGTAGAGGAGTGAACAAAATAATCGTCTCGGGGCGGGATATCTTTTTCGTGTCTTTTTTTTTATGATAAATCCCTGGAATACGAGATGAATGTAGTAGTATACCACGTTCGAGATCGATTTCTTTTTATTTTTTTTTTTTTAGAATTTTCAATCCTCGAATTGTTGAAAAAATATTTGGGAGGAGGAATTTCTGAGGGAGGGAAAATTACGTCGGTCGTTCCAATTACGTTTACATAATTTACGCTCGGCCTAATTACGTTTACTTTATTTACGGTCGTTCCACTTACGGCCTCCCCCGCGAAAGAAAATTAACGAGATTTGCGTTTCACCGTGCTCTCCTCACCGACGCGCCAACCGCGCTCGCGATTGGACCACAAATAATAAATTCTCATTGAGCGTCGAATTCTTTTCCCCCCCCCACTCCTCCCCTCCCCACTCTCTCTCTCTCTCTCTCTATTTTTCGATGCGCAGGTTAATTAACCGCGGAGAAAAGGAAATCGTAATTATCTCGTACGCATGCGCAGAAATGGGAAGGCAGCCATGCAAGTTATAAGAGGAGATTGAGAAGCCACTTCTTTTCACTTCTACGGGGCGCAAGAAGTTGTTTCAAAGTAAGGGAATCGATAAGAAATTTCCACCAGGGAAAATTGAACTTTCTTCGTTGGTCGATATAAAAGGCACGCCATTTTATAATTTCTTTTATAAATTTTTAACGATTAGTTAAAAATTCGAGTCAATTTTGAACGATCGAATTATGAATTATGAATTATGAATTGAAAAGTCGTATCGAAAATTCGTTGTAAAAATAAATGTCTCGATCGGGATATCGATGTTCTAAATTGTCGTTAATAAGACCTAAACTTAAATTCGCAGTTTCCTCTTGTAAAGCTTGATTTAACGAATGCAAACAAAAATTGTGTCCCAATTACGGACGAGACTTGAGCAAATTTTATTTAAAATGAAAATAAGGAATGATTATTTGAAGTAATGTGTTGTTGAATATGCTTAATGTATATGTTGATTGATTTAAAATAATAGTTTTGTCCAATTTTTCTTTGTATATTTCGGAATAATTTGATTGAAAAATAGTTTTTATATGTATTTATCATGTATTCCAAACATTTTTTTCCCCAATTTACATAAATCTAGATAAATACTTTTCGCACACT
>NW_006263614.1:563437-568322 GCF_000469605.1 Apis dorsata | reverse complement strand
TTTTTTTTTTTATTCTTGAAGAATCATGCACTTCATTTTTATTATTTGGAATATCTCGTTTGTTTTTTAGTGATATTAAAAAGTATTTCAGGTAAAAGTTAAATGGTTTTGTGAGAGACACATTTTGATGTTACTAATTTTTTCATATGTTGACTCGTGGAAAATTTATGAAAGTTAACCTCGATTTTTTAAATAGAACGTTTTTTTAATGTCCCAGTAGATACATTTCAGCGTCCTCTATAAAAAAGTATTGAAACCCACATAGCAAATAACTTATAGTTGAGAGAATAATTAAATTTAATTAAATATCTTTTAAACTAATGACTTTTTGCTATAAATAACTTAGTACTTTTTATGGAGAATATCGAGTTGCATCTATTAGTGTACTGAAAAAAATATAGGTCTATTTTAAAAAGACAAAGTTAACTTCTCCAAGTTCTCAAATCCACTTGTGAAAAAAGTAATAATATCAAAGTATTCCTTCCTTGAAGTCCTTGCAATTTTTGTCTCAAACATTTTTTAATGTTATAAAAAATTATATATCCCATCCTGTGCATTCCTCGATCTCTTAGGATTAAGTAAACTGTTAAAAAATGACTAATTTCTGAAAATATGGCTAATCTAAGAGGTAAGTATAGGTAAGTATAAAAGGTAAGTATGAAAAAAATAATGTAATTCATATGATACATTTTCTACGTTATTCTGATAATAATTGGGGAAAATGTCTCCCTTAGAATGTCTCCCAGAAAAACAACATATGCCATTTCTTGTTAAATTATATTCTCTTAATAAAAAGTTAATAATTCTGTTAAAAATTTTTGTTTCTCGAAAATTGAATTTTGTACCAGGAGAACATAACTTGATAGGAACTCTTTCGAGTATTTTTTCTAAGAATTTTGACAACTCTTAGAAATGACGTCGAATTCTTGGAAATGATGCCAAATTCTTGGAAATTTCCAAATGTGCGAACGAACGAAATTTTCATCAAAAATTTGATTTTCTATTAGGAGAACATAATATGATAGGAGGTCGTTCGAAATATTTTTCCAAGAATTTTAGCAGTTTTTTAAAATCACGTCAAATTGTTGGAATTTTTTGAGAATTATACATTCAATGAAGAAAACATTTGTTTAATTTGCTTGTGTATCAGGAGAATATAATTTAAAAAGAGTTTTTATATATTTATTATATTCTTATCATTTCTATGCTTTTTTTACCATTTCTCTAAAGTTATCATGTTTTTTAAAATATTTTTTTTTAAATTTACATAAATCTAGACAATTATTTCTCGCACATTTATCGTTTGTATTAAAGGCTACTATTTTTGGGAATTTTTAAAATTTTTAATTATTTTTTTAATTTTTGAAAAATTCAAACATATTTTTATTTTTTTCGGAATATCTCGATTGTTTTTAATAACCGATCGCATAATGTATAATATACCGGGTGTCCGAAAGGCATTACCTCATGTATCACGCTTGTTTTTGAAAATATTAAAAAATGTTTCGAATAAAAGTTGAATGGTTTCAAGAGGACCATATCCTGTTGTTATTAATTTTTTTATATATGGAAGCGTGAAGGATTTATAAAAGTGAATGTTGTTTTTTTAAATAGGACTATATATTTTTTAATACACCAATTGTTATATCTTAGCATTCTCTATACAAAAATATTAAGCCATATATAGCAAAAAATTTACAGTTTAGAAAATATATAAATTTATTTAAATATCTTTTAAACTATTGGTTTTTTTCTATAAGTGGTTTAGTACTTTTCTATAGAAAATATTATGACATATTGACTGATACTTCAAAAAGTATATGATGCCATTTAAAAAAATAAAGTTGAGCTTGAGAAGTTTTTTATGAATCTACCTACAAAAAAATTTAGAGCACCAGAATATAGCCCTTTCGAAACCGTTCAACTTTTATTCCAAACATTTTTTAATATTCCGAAGAATAAACGAGATATTTAAGAAAAAAGATGAAGATGGAAATTTTCTGAGCGATAGTAAAAATTTTGTCCAAAAATTCGACTTTGTATTAGGAGAACATGATACGATAGAAGGTCGATGGAAAAATTTTTCCAAGAAATGACGTCAAATTCTCGGAATTTCTAAAATTCTTGAAAATGACGTCAAATTCTGAGAATTTCTAAAATTCTTAGAAGTGACGTCAAATTCTTGGAAATTTCCATATGAATTGGACATGCGAAACTTTTGTCCAAAAATTCGATTTTGTATTAGAAGAACATGATACGATAGAAGGTCGATCGAAAAATTTTTCCAAGAAATGACGTCAAATTCTAAGAATTTCTAAAATTCTTGGAAATGACGTCAAATTTTTGGAAATTCACATATGGGTTGATCCAATGAAACTTTTGGCTGGAAATTCGATTTTTTATTAGGAGAACATGATATGATAGGAAGTCATTCGAGAAAAGAAATTATAGTAAAAAAACTAATTAATTTCAAATAATGAAATATACGAATTATTAAAAAGTCGTATAATGCATTAGTAAAAAAATGTTTCAATTTATTCGTTTCAATCCTTATTAAAGGAATCAATTATTGATATTTTAAATTATCGTTAATAAGCCATGAGATCTAAACTTGCAGCTTCTTCTTTTAAAGTTTGATGTAATGAATATACAAGCAAATAAAAGTTGTGTCCCAATTACAGACGAGACTTGTGCAAATTTTATTTAATGTGAAAATAAGAAATAATTATTTGAAACGTACGAGTGTACATATACTCGATATATATATATGTATATATATATATATATATATATTTGAAATAATAATACTTTCTAATAATAAATTATTTTGTCATTTCATTATTTCGTATAGAAAAGAGTAAAATTAAAAGTATTGGAAAGGAAGAAATAGAAATAATTTGAAATTAAAGTTATTATATTGTGCAAACTAAAGTTGCATGTAATAATTGTCAAATATGAATTAACATTGTTTTTATTAAATTTACGTTTATCATTTATCAATAACGTTATTTCAAATGTATGACAAATCTATCGTACATCCACACGTATAAGCATTATTTTCTTAAAAATAACTAAAAATAAAATATACAGCTATAGAATATTTCTAATATATAACACAACACCATTTACACCATAACAATATTTCACTGTCAATGTTCCAGAATATAAAAATTCCTATTTTGTAATACATTTCTCTTTAAATACATTACACAATATCTTTCAAAGCAACCAATTGCCAAGCTTAATAAAATCGATGCTTCTTTTTTCTTCTATTCCTTCATTCAAAAAATCCTTCATTCCCCAAAAATAATGCTAAAATAATCGACAACGAAAAGATAAATCGAAAAAGGTGAATAGGAAGAGAAATCACCGACTTTAAATATTTTTCTAAATCACTTTAATAATAATTTCTGTGAAAAAAATCCTAACCATAGTTCCCTCTATTTTTCACAACGTTTCATCCCCTTAATCAGTCGATATAGGATACGTCGCAGCACGCAGCGGGTACAGGTTGTGTATACACCGAACGTGATTTGCCAGTATTGTGTACAGTGCGAGCACGTGCGATGAATAAAGGCAAAACTAATGACACACTGAGGGATTCGGGGCGGGGAATATAAAGCGGGGGAAAAAATGGACCGTGACTTTTCGCTCGCCTGCGCCTCTTCCGCCCCCCCTTCTGCCCGCATTCGCTGGGGACGTTGTTAACGGGAAGGGTTGAAACAATGCGGGACGTTCTTTCTTTACGTACGACGAAGTTGAAGTCGGTGGATGGCCGTGGATGCAGTTTTTTCTCTCTCTCTCTCTCTCTTTCTTTCTTTCTTTTTTTCATCAGCGCGCCGTTCCGTTTTTGTTCCTTCAGGAAGGGGTCATGCAATACTGAATGCCTACCTTTAAATATGTATCAAGCCTCTTCGTTTTTCTCTCCCTTCTTTTCTTCATTGTGATGGACAAAATATATACAACAGGGACGTGTGTTTTGATTAATCTCATTTTGATATTTAATATAGAAATATAGAAATATGGAATTTATTATTATTATCTCATTGCATTCTGTAATTTTAATTATCAATCTAATTGAATAGTGAAATTGGATCATTAATACTTTTGTGAGATTCATTCATTACAATCTACTTGGCGTGGAATATATTATGTACTTACTTTTTTAACAGTACGTTGGTATTCTCCTTTTCAAAGAGAAAACACCTCTTTGACTTAGAATTAATGTAACGTTTTAACATTCGGTGATTATAAGAGCGTAGATAATGTCGAGTTACATAAAATCCATTAACGCATTCGATTACATTACAGGTATTATTTCCATCATGCCGAAAGCGTTAAACGATGTTGCATAGTAAAATTAAAGTTTGACGTAAATGTTGATCTTGATAATTATCCGTCTTATCCATTTACGTTTAAAATATAAATTTAGAATTGCACAACTCTGATGCAGTTCCGATATCTAATCTAAATTTGTTGCAAGTAAAATAATTCATCCGATAAATAATTAATTCTTTCGATAGACGCGATAGATCGTTACATTTTTCCGCTTACGTTTCATTTCTAATTATATAAATTCAACCGTCCGACGAATATCAAAAAAATATTATATTTATATCTTGGAAAGAAAAAGCGTGCGATCCAGATGAATCTTTTTTTCGATCGTCCACTTTGTCTTTTCAATGAATACAGCGTTAAACGACAAAAGAAGCGATATATATTCGATGGAAGGCTTTTATATGCATATCAGGACTCCGTTCATTTTCTTCGCGCAGAGCTTTTCAGCCTTGTTTTCCGTGCGTTCTCGTTTCCAATATTTGATACGAGCCGATCCAATATACGATCGACACACGTGGCGCGATGACGCAAACCGGGCCCTTTGAAA
>NW_006263614.1:562015-563172 GCF_000469605.1 Apis dorsata | reverse complement strand
GCAAGTGGAATCCCCCCTCTCTTCGTCCCACGCGCGTCCCTATTTCACGGCAAATGGCCCCCCCTATCCTTCCCTCCCCCCATTTCGAAACTTTCCAAGTTTCCGTTCGAGAAAGTTTGTTCGGGGTCGCGATGGGATCGAACCCATCCCTCTCTCGATTATACCTCCCCCTCCCTCTTTCTAAAACACTTGTCGGGAAATCGATCTTCCTCTCGCGATTTCTTCCTCTTCTTTCTCGAAAGGAATCCCCATTCCTTCATTCCATCGAATGAAAATATTAAGAGGATGGAAATATCCCTTGTTGGTATTTAAGAATTTTTATAGATCGATATAGAAATCGAAAAGGTTTTTTTTCTCTTCTTTTCTAGATAGAGATACCTTTCACACTCTTGATATTTTGGTATTTAAAAGTTTTATTCCTTGCTATAAACGTTACTCACGGATTGTCCTCGATGATGTATCTACTTGTTAAACACGAGTTTCTTAATCTGACTATATACGTTAGTTATATGTCATATTCATTCGAGGTATTAATAGATTACATAATTTACTTCTCGCAGTTAAGTACTTTGCTCTTTTTATCCTTTTAGATATGCGTGTATATATATATATGATTGATCATCTTTGAAGGGTTCGATTAAAGTTTATTTATCGAATTAACCAGTTTGCAATTTTAAAGAAGGAAAATATAGAATATAGAATATACGTCTACCTTGTCTCTTTCTCGCTTCGTAAATAAATCGATATTTTTCTATGTTAAATTTTGCATTTTTTGTTTATTATCGATGATATTCCACGAATATATCAATATCGCATACGATACGAGTACAAACAAGAAAAGAGATATTTCCATCCGTTGGTAAAAATTCTTGAGAAAATAGCAACGGCGATTCAACATTTACGCGCACGAGGCTGCCCAACGACGCGAAAGTTTGTAAATAACACTACTGTACTGTAACGTGATCGCGAGCCAGTTCTCTCTTAATTATTGGGCATGCGCAGAAAAGAATCGAGAGAAGCGAGTCGGTTAGGTCACGAAAGGACATCGTAAAAAAAAGTGTACGTGAGCGTGAAATGATCGAAGAGCCGGCCACGTAACGCAATAGAGCTGTATTTAACGTAATATTTAATTGGGCCTTGCGCAACGAAGGAACGTC
>NW_006263614.1:551032-561616 GCF_000469605.1 Apis dorsata | reverse complement strand
TATATATATATATATTCGCGTCTTTCCACACTCTGGAACATTCTTGTGGAATGCAGCTTGTTTCATTTCGCCTCTTGGAAACTGTCATTCGTTCTTTTTTGCGCCTCGTGAATCAAAAGTGTTGGTATATTATACGGTTAAGTGGCCTTGTGTACAGCCGTTCGAATGATTTATGTGTTCATCGATCGACCGAGATAGACACTAAAACGTGATTTCAAAACGTGTGTGGCTAATTTTAAGAAAAGTTATACGCGTGTGTATAAAAGGATGTATAAAAGAGGTTACCTTTAATGACCTTGAGAGATACCACTGTGGAGAGGAGGGGAGAGGGTCGTTGTCCTCGCTCTCCTCGTCGTCGCGAAAATAAATATGCGCGAAACAGTGCGTGACGCATCTTTTCAAAATGTTGGCAGTGACCTTGAGATACCTATCCGACACCTCCGCTCATCGAAACGTTATTTTCGTTATTTTAAATAATCTGCTTTCAAATTCAAATTGCCCGAATTTCTTTCGACCGTTACGTGGAAATAAAAAATTGCCTGGAAAGGAATAGCCATTAATCGAATAAGTGGGAACGTGTCGGTTATCTGTTTGGGATCTGGGGGCAAGGCGGTTTTCCATCCACGCCTTCTGGTCGTTGTCACGCCGTTGGAAATAGTTGGATAGTGATTAGAGTCACGGAAGGTACGAAGGAAGTTGGTCAATGGCCGCCGTTTTAGATTTTAAATGTCGAAAGGAACGACGAACGCAGGATGCGAACGGTTTATCTGATCGGGAAGTGGACGAGATTACACGCGAATTTCATTTCTAACGATTCTTCTTTTTATCTACGAGGAATAGAAACGAAAGAGATTCAAAGAAATTCAAATTTCTCATCGATTTATACGTGAAATTATAACGGGGATGAAATATTCCGGGGAAACGTACCGAAAAAAAGAAAAAGATTCCAAATTTTTCGCTGGAGGATAGAACAACACGCGTGCACCGTTCTCTTTCGGTCCGTGTTCGAAACGAGGGGAACGCGAAACGGACCGCGACGGCGCGCGATACGAGTATTAGCTGGGTGGGGATGAGGAGACGTGAATCGTGGTCGAAAGTGGTGGTTGAAGAAGGGGAAAGATTCGTGCCTGTGTAGAAGACGGTTGTGGTAGGTCACGAGTCCAAAATGGCCGACCGTGGGTCGCCTTGGCAACCGAATCGGGCGGTGCCGGAACGTTGACTGGAGGCGGAGCTTTCGAATCCGGTGGCGGCCATTACTGATCCCCACTCTGACAGGTATCGCCGCCTGACGGACGAGTCCCGAGTTACCAAGCCTCGTTTTCCCCGCGCTTTTAGCGGACATTCGTGTGACCGTGTATTCGATAAAATCAAGGGCATACAAAGATTTATTTTCACCGGTTCTCCCGGGGAACTCTTGTTGCAACGAAATAATTTATCCGTTTTCTCCCGCGATATTGCGTGTTGATTTCTTTCCACGAATTCGCAGCTCGATTTTTTAAAGATTAGAAATACGTTTTCCCAGGAATCTAATTAAAGATAAAACGTTATTGTGAAATTGCGAAAAAAATAACGTTGATAAGAACGTTGATTCGAGGAAGAATTCAGATAGTTATAAATTATAAAATCTAAAAATTCAAATTTCTTGGGAATGAAGAAATATTACGTAAAAAGTGTTCTACGAAAAAAATGTTTCACAATTTATCCTTGATATCTTGATACGATGTGTCATCGTCATAGAACGTCATTCGCGTTATAGAAAATACGTTATATACGAAACAAACGAACTATAAAAAAGACAGCGTTGTAAAACTGTTTCGAAAAAAGGATCGCAAATAAACGGTCTCGACGACCTAGCAGCGCCACGATTAATGTTGATTTATGCATTTAATTGGCTGACGCGCCACGACCGTAACGGGTCACGCGTGTGCCTTTGAGTTCGTTGCGCTGCACGAGAGGAATGTTGGTCGTTCGAGGCTCGCGCTCGATCGTAAAATCAACCGAATGAACGACAAATAGTCGATCGATCCTCGTTATTTCGAAAAATAGGCAGAAAAAAAAAATCCTCGTTTCGAATAGGCCGATTAAAAAAAAAAAGAAAAAAAAAAGAAAGAAATTTGAATTATAAATGAAAGATGTCGCGCACGGTCGATTCATTTTCATGAAAGATACGCGATCACTTTCACCAGATCGTTAGACACAGTGATCGCATTTATTAAGTGACGCACAGAGACCGACCTTCAATTAGCGATCGCTCCGTTCATTGCTGTTCCCCCGGCGTTAACGAATTTATCGTGTTAACGAAGAGCTGAAATAAACCGACCGTGAGAATTCACCGTTTCCCCTTCAATCACCCTTTTAACGCCGCTGCTGTTCGTGATTTATGAATAATGGATACCGTTAATCGGCCAATATCAAGCTCCTCTTATTTCCCGTTCCCTTTCCGCTCTCTTTCGTTTTTTCTCCATCCAAACGAACGAACGAAAGATAGATGGAGTTTCTATTCGAGATCTGCAAATATCGAGTAATTTGTATCGAGAGATGGATGGGAACGAAACCTTGGATTTTTAGATTTGCAAAACTTTCGAAACTTTGTAAAAACGTTTTCTTCTAGATTCTAGAAAAATTCACAATTTATTTTTCGATAATATTAATTTCTTCTAAATGAATCTCAGATTCATAATAATATCGATTTAATGATAAATCTAAAATTTAAGTTTCTAAATTTTAACATTATTCCCAAAATTTGTTTGAACCTTCAGAAAATAATTTCATAATTAAAGATACATTAAAATTAAATCCTATCCTCCTTAAAAAGTACACATATAATTTTTTAACTTCTTAAAAAACCACCTACCAAATATTTCAAATCATCTCGAATAAAATAAAATAAAAAAAATAAATAAATAATTAGGATTATCGATCAAAATGGAATATTAAAATATTTCCATCCTAGAACAATAAACAAATCGGGAGGAGAGAAATAATTTGCATCGCGAATAGGGATCGTTGAGAACAAAGCGTGATTGAGGCACGGTGATGGATAGCGCGGTTATTGTATGGAGTGGGCAGTGTCATCGAACCCCGGCGTGTTGTTGAAGAAACTCGCAACATGAACGAACGTCTTTCTTCCAGATCCTCGTAGAATACGACGACGTAGAGTGGCAAAGGAGAGAATGGCTATCGCCCCACAGGGACGCGGTGTTCTCGTTCTTCTTAGTGGAAAAAGGGCTGTGCTGGGCCGAGCGACCTGATCCAAGGCATGCCAGCCTCATCGCCATCGATCACCACAATCACGCCAATAATAACCACCACCATCACCGTATCAACGGGAAACTCTTGAGGGGCGCCACAGCTGTCGCGAACACGGTCGCCTGGCCGGCTCTCGTAAGTGCGCCTTCTTCACCCTTTCCTCGTCTTAATCATCGATCACGTTTTAAACGAAATTTAAATTCCGTCACTCTAGCGTTTTCGTTTCTCTTCGTATTCTTTTTTTTTTTCCTTTTTTTTTTTTTTTAAGCGTCCATTTTTCGCCTTCTCGAGATCGATTCCCCTATTCGATGGAAGGGGAGAGAACAGTGCAGTTCTATGGATTGCAAATGCAAAACTGTCCGTGATCTTGTGCGCGGGGCGTCGAGTGGATTTCCGTCTCCTCCCTCGGTGGACGCGAGCTTTGATCCTAATTAACCGGAACTTTTAATTAATTCTCGCGAGCGTCGTTCTTTTTGTTCTTGTTCTCTCTCTCTCTCTCTTCGTCGCGTCGAAAAGACGCCACTTGGATTAAATATGGATATGCAATAATGGAAATATCTCGGTTTTCGCGTTTTATTTCGGCCCTCGTAACGTTCGACGGTTTAGTTTGTTTGTCGTAGAAAAAGAAATTTATCGGAATAAAATTTTTTTGTATACGCTTATTTGTTAAATACTTGTTAAATTTTATCGCGCAAATTAAAGAAATAGAAAGATTAATATCGGTAATTCCATTTCTATCCGTTTGAATCGTATTAAAAAAAAGAAAATTATGTGTAAAAATGTATTTCTTAAATTCGTGCGTAACAATAATTTAATTTGCAACCAAAAAAAAAAACTTTTTAAGATTTCATTAAATTGGAAAATAATTTGGAAAGATTACGATCGATAATTCCATTTCCACTTAAATCCTATTAAAAAAAAAATTGTGTGTAAAAATGCATTTCTTAAATTCGTGCGTAACAATAATTTAATTTGCAACGAAAAAAAAAAGTTTTTAAGAAAATAATGTGGAAAGATTACGATCGATAATTCCATTTCCACTTGAATCGTATTAAAAGAAAAAAAAAATTGTGTGTAAAAATGCATTTTTTAAATTCGTGCGTAACAATAATTTAATTTGTAATGAAAAAAAAATTTTTTACGGTTAAAATTTCATTAAATTGGAAAATAATTTGGAAAGATTACGATCGATAATTGCATTTCCACTTGAATCGTATTAAAAGAAAAAAAAAATTGTGTGTAAAAATGCATTTCTTAAATTCGTGCGTAACAATATTTTAATTTGCAACGAAAAAAAAAGTTTTTAAGAAAATAATGTGGAAAGATTACGATCGATAATTCCATTTCCACTTGAATCCTATTAAAAGAAAAAAAAAATTGTGTGTAAAAATGCATTTTTTAAATTCGTGCGTAATAATAATTTAATTTGTAATGAAAAAAAAAATTTTTTACGGTTAAAATTTCATTAAATTGGAAAATAATTTGAAAAGATTACGATCGATAATTGCATTTCCACTTGAATCGTATTAAAAGAAAAAAAAAATTGTGTGTAAAAATGCATTTCTTAAATTCATGCGTAACAATAATTTAATTTGCAACCAAAAAAAAACTTTTTAAGATTTCATTAAATTGGAAAATAATTTAAAAAGATTACGATCGATAATTCTATTTCTATCCGTTTGAATCGTATTAAAAAAAAGAAATTATGTATAAAAATGCATTTCTTAAATTCGTGCGTAACAATTTAATTTGTAACGAAAAAAAAAAACTTACGGTTAAAATTTCATTAAATTGGAAAATAATTTGGAAAGATTACGATCGATAATTGCATTTCCACTTGAATCGTATTAAAAGAAAAAAAAAATTATATGTAAAAATGCATTTCTTAAATTCGTAACAATAATTTAATTTGGAACGAAAAAAAAACTTTTTACAATTAAAATTTCATTAAATTGGAAAAAACGTTTGACATACTATGATACGACCAACTGTGAATAATGGACGTCAACGTAATCGAATCGAATTTACTTGCAGACGTTTTATCCCCTGGTGGCGCGTGCAGAGTTACCGGAAGACGCGATGCCTCTCGAATTCATGCAAGATCGAAGGCTGGACTTCGTCGATTACTCGAAGCTGAAGCCGTTTACCGTGAGTATATGATGATATAGCATCCATGTTTTCTCTCTCTTTTTTTTTTTTTTTTATTTCCTCGATATCGACTTCCACGAATCCGACGTTTTACAACATCGTGAAAAATGTAAACTTCCATCTTCATTCCCAAAGTTGGAACAAGTCGGATCGATCGATCGCGCTTTAAAAACCCGTGGAGGAATCTTCCCCCTCTTCTTTACATAGCGATTTATATATTTTATCGATGGGGGTGCCTTTTCGGGATCCTTGGCCGATTAAGTGTCACGCAAGTTTCCCGAAACCGACCTCGAGCAAGCTGCAACCTCACAACGAGAAACTTAGTTCGTTAGAAACGGCGAGGAAACTTGGAAGCAAGTTCCGAGGCTATTGACCTATCCGCCAGCCCTCGGGGAACCGTGACTGCGAGTAATCTTTCGAGAGGGATGAGTGATCCCGACCGAATATATCGCCTTTAAGTCGCCCCTGGTTCCGTCCAATCCAATTTTTAAAAGTTTAACATCTTTTCGAGGGATCTGAATTTATTATTCAAAATTACGATCGATCACGAAGATTCAAATTTGTATAATAAACTCAGTTTACTTTTTTAAGGGTTCGTTCGTAGAAATTTGCTTTATCGAGTGAGAATAAATTTGAAAAATTCGCGCGAATTTCCAATTTTTCGTTTTCATCCTTTAAAGGACGAATGATCAAGGGCGAAACATTGTTATTCTAATTTTCAATCTAATTTTATCCAAAAAATAAAATTAAATTACACGTAATCTTGAAACGACTTGGTTAAAAATTGGAGCGTGAAAAGAATTGCGATCGATTATCGATATTTCAAGATGGCGGGTGGAGGGGAAAAACATGGCGCGAAGCACGATAAATCGATCCGACGAGTGCTTTCTCCCGGAGCACGGTCGAGCGTACTTGAAAAGTTTTTACGTTCGAACTGGTGGGGCGCGGATGCGGGGAATTGTTTCCAAGTAATTAAACTAGCGGAACTTTTACCGTTAAAAGTTTTCTCGGATCCCCGACGAATTTCTAAGTCATTCACGTGCGGCGAGAAGTTTCCGGGAAGATCGTGGTCAGGATCAGCTGCGCGAGAGTTTTGATCCTCCGCTGGCCATCGTATGAAACCCGATTACCTTCGAATTAGTTTCGCTCGATGGAAGAAAAAGAGAAAGAGAAAGAAAAGTAATACGTTTCTCGCGCTCGATTCCCAAGAACATTGAGATTTAATTAATAAATAACTCTTTAATTTGTCACGCAAGGAAAAGTTCGAAAGGAATGTTTAAGAATAAAACATCTTTTCGTTTACGGCTTCCTTTTTCAAGCACGTATTGATCGGTATTTTGATTAAAAGATAAGTATAGAATAAATTTGTTTGAAGATTCAGCATTGATTAATACCATGATTCACTCGAAGACGAAGTCTAGAACGAAGTCTAGAAGAAAAAATTTATTCTACATTTCTCGAATCATTTCTTTTTGCATTTTCTTTCTCAACGGAACGTTAGCGCAGCTAATAAAATAAAATAATCCTGAGATAGGCTGACGGTTGAACTTCATCGCGTTAGCGCGCTTAAAAATAGAAGAGAAATAATGGGACGACACATCGGGGTCAGTGGAAATTGCTCGCTTGGCCATCGTTCGCCGCCCGTTCGATTATCGATTTTTGATACACGTGATGCAGCTGCACTTTCCCTTCGCAAAAGACAGAGGAAAACATCTTCGCTCGAGAAGCGAAAAGAACAGTGGAATTGCCAAAGAAGCGAAAGAAAAAAATGGGCGAAAGCAAAAGAGAGAAATGAAACGAACGTAAGGTAGAAGGAATGTTTCGAGCGAACAAAGGAAAAGGAGTGAGAAAGAAAAAAAAAATAGCTGCGACCGGCTGGCTACAAAAGGATATAAAAGAAAGAAGAAACGGGATGGAAGAATCGCGTTGGCAAAAGGAAGAGAGCGAGTGGCGAGCGAGCAATGTAGGAAAGAGTGGCGCCGAATGGTGGTGAAAAAGAGAAAGAGAAAGGGGCGGTTGGGAGGAAGGAGGGGAGGGCAAAAGGAAGAGGAGGAAGAAGTGGGTGGAGTCGATTCCAAACGGAACGGAGAAGGAGTGAGTCGGATCGGTTGGACCGGGCGAAAGAGCGAACAGTGTGGTGACCCTGAACTATAAATGCAACGGGTTCTTTCTGCCGGTTTCTGTTTTCGAGGCGCATACCTAGCAACACGCATACCGTGCAATACGTACGTACGTACGTATGTACGTACGGGACGGAAAGAAGCGATCACGTGGATTCGTTCGGGCGGAGGGGGGAGGGGCTCGCGTGAACCTTTCGAGACGGTTTTTTCGCTCTTGTTTCCTCCGCGGTTGCCGGTTTGGTGACTCGTGTCGACACACCGTGTTGCACCGATGAAACGTTGGAGAACGGCCAACGCGAGGCGCCAACATATTCCCGTTTTACCTAACGGTCCTCGATACACCCCGCGTATACGTACCTTTCCTCGTGTTTTCTTCTCTCCTCGCGCCTCGTGGATCGTCGTTTCGACTCTTGAGAAAGAGAGAGAGAAAGATACCATGTCTCGATGAAGGCTTGGAGCCTTCGAGATAAAGAGATAAAGAGAAATATTAGCTGGGTAAAGGTGATAATTATTAATTATCGTTTTTGTAAAGCAGAGGATAGGCGAAGGTTGAGGTAATTCTTTCTATTTTTG
Source organism: Apis dorsata (assembly GCF_000469605.1). Classification (NCBI taxonomy): domain Eukaryota; kingdom Metazoa; phylum Arthropoda; class Insecta; order Hymenoptera; family Apidae; genus Apis; species Apis dorsata. The sequence goes on along the minus strand of NW_006263614.1, from coordinate 553,526 downwards.
GAATATTTCTAGAAAAAATTCTGATCCATTAAAAGATATTTTCTTAACTTCTTCTGATTCAATTAATTGGTATATGAGAATTTTCTTCTTCGCTCCATCGATCCTTCGGATTTTAAAATCCTCTACACGTCCGCTTACGAAAACAAGTTAACGTCGAATTACATTTTATACATAAAATTGTCCAATATTTTTTCGAAAAAATTTCTTCGAATCCAATCACGTGCTACATCTACATATTTTCTTTGCCATTCAATCGACTATTCAATCAACATTTTTTTCGAATCCTCGAAAAGGATTTTCTCTTCTTGATTATTCTGGGGAAAAAAAAGAAAAATTCTTTCCACCGTTGGAAAATATCGGCTGTCGTTGGTATCGCACGAAAATCGTTGGAGAGCGATTGTTGAGCCTCTCTCAACGCTTCGGTAATGGGATTATAATTGCCGTTATATTACTATTATCGTGTATCACCACGTCTTGCGCCTTCATGTCGTGATTACACAACGCATCTGACGTAACGATGCGATCGTGACGTAACGAGATGTTGGCGCAACACGCGTATAACTGTCTTGTATTTGTGAAAATATTGACGGGGGGAGAGAAAGAGAGACAGAGTAGAACGGAATAGAATTACTTCATTGAAGTTTTATTACTAAATAAATCTGATTCCATTTTCGATTTTCTTTTACCTCGATGTCGGTTTCTTTTTAAAACTAAGGTTTGATTTTGAAATAATGATGAAAAAAATTTTATTGCATATAAAAAGTACGTTTTGATTTTTGTTATGTGTATATATAATAATAATATTTTCACATTTTATAATACATAAATTTTGCCTCTGAATCTCCGTGGAATAATTATTTTCTAACCACTATAATAATCAAATTACAGCTCTTACTTCTTTACTTGATGAAATTATTAATAACATTGGTTGTACAAAACGGATGATTGCATGAAGCGTATATAATTGAGAAGAAAATTGAATTGTTACTTCTATCAGCTGATTAAAACAATAGAGCGCCATATATAGCGAGCGCCATCTCTCTGTTTCCAGAGAATAGGCAAATTAAAAACTAATCCCGCTTAAACAAAACAAATGCTTGCAGCTTTTGTCGAGTTTATCGGTTTGCACAAATAAACGATTGATGGAAAACGAAAGAAGAATCGTCTTCACAAAGCGATTATTTCCCTGAGCGTAACGAATCACCCGCCAAAGGAGAATTAATCACCCAGTTACGATACGTGAAGTATCGTGTCTGCCTCGATGGCCGCCTCGAGGAAGTTAGATTTATTGCTTAAAAAAAAAAAAAGAAAAAAATTAATCGCTATATTTTATCTCCTTTGCAAATAACGAAGAATATATATATATATATTTTTTTTTTCTACTTTTACAATCGTCGAAACGAGGTCAAAGAATTAATTTAAAGGATTTGGATTTCGTTTTGTCCCGTAACGAGGCTTCAACCGAGCCGTTGTTTCTGCAGCAGGACTGGGAGCTTACGAAAGGCTCGGTGCCTTGGGCGAGCGCTGTCAGGCGATGGGCAGAGATGCAGGACGGACAAAGGATCCTGCTCACCACGCCGAGCGTTCTAGTCGGCTTCAGGGTCGAAGTTTATCGAGCCGAGGGCACCACGCAATGGTACACTGCCGTCATCGTTGGTTACAACGAGTCCACCAAGGTAAAGTCTTGCTTCCGAAATTTTTATTCCGATCAGTAGAATCAATCGAGTTGTTAATCTTGAATTTGTAATGATTCTTTTTTTTTTCTTTTTTTCTCTAATAGCAAATGTGTATTTTCTCAGGAATTGAATTTGTAATATCGAGGGAAGGTAATAATTAGGCGAATAATTATTCATTTATGCAGAATAAATTTTTCGATAATTGGAAGTTTTAAAATAATGTTATTTCATGCATCTAGGAAAATAAAATAGAAATGAAGGTAAAAAGAAGAAACGATTGTTAAAATGGGGCATTTGTATATGTCAAAGATTGATATCGGAGAGATTGCTTTTATTTATTGTTAAATATATTACAACTTTTCGTAAAATATATCGAATACGATCGCTTTTTGGGATTAACTGTAGATTTAATCGCGAAGATTATCCACAAATTGGGGTAATAAATAAAAATAAAAATTAAAAAAAAAAAAAAGTAATTATACAAAGAGCTTATTCTCCATGCAAAATTTCAGTTTTTAATCATTTCCTCCTCCGGGAATTACCGCGTGGATCTCGATTTATCCGTTCGTTTTCCCGATTAAACCGATTAATTCTACGACCTGGCTGTATTTATATATTCGTAATCATATTTATTTTAAATCAGCCTCAAAAAGCTGTTTTTCGAGAGTCGTACAGTCAATCGACCACTTTGATTGCATATTCACGCTCGTTGCGATTCCAATTCCAGGACCTGACTGTCACCGATGACACAGTTCTCGAGGACCACAACGAGGACCCCAGCTTAGTACAAATGCGGTTGATTGGCGACGGAGGTGAGT
>NW_006263614.1:549312-550830 GCF_000469605.1 Apis dorsata | reverse complement strand
AAAAAAAAAAAAAAAAAAAAAAAAGAAAATCTCTTCGATCGATAAACGATGACGCGTTTGAATTCGTTCTTAAAAATCGATAAAACTTTTAAAAAAGAAGAAGAAGAACTTTTTCCGAGCATCGCGTGAGTACTTTTTTTTTTTTTTTAAAAATAGCGGAGAAGAAAAAGATAAAAAATAATCCCGTCGATTTTAGCTTGTTCCTTTTTTGCACAGTCGTCGAGAGCATCATGAGAGGCGAGGTCGTCGGCATGACACCGAGGAGGTCGAGGTCATCGACTGCTCTGACGCACGCGCTTGTTGTGGTGAGTGAAATTCAATTCCGTTTTATTATTAAATCGCTATGTAGTTTACAATAATAAAAGGCAAGAGCAATGTGTCACGCTGCATTTTTTATCTGTCATTTTTTTTCTCGCGTTCGACTCATTTTGAGTTGAAACGCGAAACTGGTATATGTATACATAAGTATCATTGCTACGCCTCCGCAAAATATACGAAGAGGCGAGGCAAAAGCGAATAAACGAGTGGAGTTTCGAAAATTGTTGGAAATAAACTACGTTTTAGAAGAGATTCGAACTTAATTTTAAGTTTCGAAAGAATCGCGGGGAAAAGGAATAATTTCAAGTAAATTCGAATTCTTTGAGAAATTCAAACGATTACAACGTTTATTTACGTCTTTATTGAATATCATTCTCTCGTATGATTATCTGGTTTTACACATCTATATTAATATTCGAAAATTGAAATTTTCCCTATGAAAAGTTGATTGTTCGTTTTCGATTCGATATCACGTTCATAAATTTTTTTATTATTTTATAATTGTCCAATTTTATTATGAAAAGTTATATTAATTAAATAAAAAGTTCTTTTTTTCTTTTTGTACGGTTTTAGTATCGGTGTACGAATAATCTTGCAAAAAGAAAACAACAGACGATAGAAGAAAAGAATATCGAATATTGTGAAAAATCTTAATTGGATCTTTGGAAAAAATTTTTTAAAAAAATTATTCGCCACGAAAGAGAATAAGATTCGCCAATTTTATTCCAAAAGTGTAAAGATCAAAGTATATTTTAATTTCTTGATCCATATTCGATCCAGTATTACATGAGGCAACGTGATAAGCTCTTGTGAATATTAAAAAAACAGTGATATCTGTTCGATTCGATCCTATCTTCCTTCTTTTAACTTTGTAAATAATAATGAAATATACTCTTATATTCATCCAATTCAATGAAGACGAATTTATTATATTAGATTAAAGATTTAAACGTATATTATTGTCACTATTGAAAAACTAAAAATAAAAATAAAAATATCTTTCTCGAGGATAGATAATGGAGAATATTTTCAAACACGAATCTTGTCCAACGACTTAACGATAATTTGATTAACCCCGCGTCATTCTCGATTTTTATCGAGAGATTTTTCAGATTGAAATCGAACGAAGCTCGATAACAGCTTTTTCCCCAATAAAAAATAAACCCTCCTCTCGTTCGCTCATCGAATATATTTTCTTTG
>NW_006263614.1:547366-549105 GCF_000469605.1 Apis dorsata | reverse complement strand
AAAAAAAAAAAAAAAAAAAAAAAAAAAAGAATGTATTTTTCCAACGGATGATTCTTTATCCCCTATCTAAATATAATTTCGTCTTCCTAATGATGCGACGAAAAAAATGTTCACGCGTACAAGATAAAAAAAAGTTTGCCCGTCGAGCAAACAACTACGTAAGTGATTTGAAAATTCTTTCGTCCTTGGCCGCCGCTTTCACACCTGCAAGATAATGAGAAATGTAACTTTCAACCTATCGTGTTATCACCTTATCGCTCATTGCCATCCTATATCGTCTCCGCGATATTTTTCTTTTTTTCTTATTATTTTTTCCAACCACGATTGAATCTACATACATATAATATATGTATATATATATATACATATATATCAGTCTATGCAAGATAAGAAGAAATACACCAATCGAAAAGTATCAGAAACAATTATTTTACCTTTTATTATTTTTATTATATTTTATTTTTTATTTTTATATTTTTTTTTTATTTTTTATTATATTTTATCTTGCAAAAAATTACACGCGAAATTGGATGATGGAAAGGATATCTTCTTATTGCTTGGATTGAAATGGGAAGGGATTGGACGTAGTTCTGTGCGTATGCGGACCGAGTGCTTCCCTTTAAACTCGGGGAAATCAATAAAGTGGTGTTTGCGGCACCCTCGAGCTTTCAAGAATCGGGAACAGAGTCCGTTGCTACCTTGCCGGCCGACTTCCGCTCGTCGCGAGCACGATTGCCCCACCTTCCTCGTGTTCTCCTCGCTCGATTTCCTGGCCAGACGACAATCGAACATACCAGACGGTCACCGGCCATTCCGAATTCCCCCTTTACAATCAACCCGCGCTCCTCTTCAATCGACTCGTCACGACGCCGTTCCCCCAGAAATTGTAAATGGGACGATTTTATTATATCTCCTACCTGGACAGAAGTCGAAATGAATATAATCCATCCTCGAAACTGTGAACACTCGATCTTTACAACAGATCTCATATTTCTTTGCTTCAATTGTAAATAATAGAAAATATTTAAAAATTGAAATTTGCAACGTATATTAAAAATTAAACGAATATTATGATCCTTTTCTATTTCTCTGTTGTATTTCTCCAATTCTCGATTGCGAGAAATTTATTTATATTGTTTATATTATTTATATATTTTTTCTATTGCTCGAATGAATTAAATAAATTTTCTTTGAAATTTAAAGAGATTATGCTAATCTACCTAATAACAGTATATAATTTATTATAATTATTTCAATATATATATATATATTGAAATAATTTTTCGATTACGAATGAATTAAATAAATTTGAAAATTGGAATTGAAGAGACTATACTAACCCCTAATAACGGTATTAATAATTGCACCTCGTATTTACTATAATTGCGAATGATCGATGATCAGAAATCGGTTTACAGAAAAATTGGTCTCGATTGAGATAAATAAATTTCCTTTGAAATTTAAAGAGACTATGCTAATCCATCTAACAGTATATAATTTATTATAATTGCGAGTGATCGATGATCAGAAATCGGTTTACAGAAAAATTGGTTTCGATCGCGTTTATTGAAATTAAAATTTGCAATGTATATTAAAAATTAAACGAATATTATTGTTTCTCTTTTTCTCAATTGCGAATGAATTAAATAAATTTCCTTCGAAATTTAAAGAGATTATACTAATCCATCTAATAATAGTATATAATTTATTATAATTGCGAATGATCGATGATTAATCAG
>NW_006263614.1:547086-547360 GCF_000469605.1 Apis dorsata | reverse complement strand
AATCGGTTTATAGAAAAATTGGTCTCGATCGAGACGCGTTTCACTATTTAAAAATTGAAATTTACAATTATTACACAATTAAAAATTAAACGAATATTATTTCAAACGATCCTTTTCTATTTCTCTACTGTTTCTCTACCATCGATTTCTCGATTGTGAATGAATTAAATAAATTTGAAACGGAATTGAAGAGACTGTACTAATCTGTCTAATAATGGTATTAATAATTGCATTCCGCATTTATTATAATTGCGAATGATCGATGATCAATCAA
>NW_006263614.1:545030-547054 GCF_000469605.1 Apis dorsata | reverse complement strand
AATCGGTTTATAGAAAAATTGGTCTCGATCGAGACGCGTTTCACTATTTAAAAATTGAAATTTGCAAGGTATATTAAAAATTAAACGAATATTATTGTTTCTCTATTTCTCGATTGCGAATGAATTAAATAAATTTCCTTTGAAAATTAAAGAGACTATGCTAATCCATCTAACAGTATATAATTTATTATAATTGCGAATGATCGATGATCAGAAATCGGTTTACAGAAAAGTTGGTCTATTTAAAAATTGAAATTTTATAATAATATATATATATTGAAATAATTTCTCGATTACGAATTAAATAAATTTGAAAATTGGAATTGAAGAGACTATACTAACCCACCTAATATTATTAATAATTGCACCCCACATTTACTATAATCGCGAATGATCGATGATCAGAAATCGATCAAATTTACAGAAAAGTTGGTCTCGATCGAGACGCGTTTCGACCAACTTTCTATCGTTACCGAAAGTAATTCGCTGAAAGTTTCGAATCCTGCGTCGCCAGAGTTTGAGGGAAGAGTTGTTTCTTCGAGATTTCTTCCGCAGAGAGGAGGAAACTTCGAATTCTCTCTATCCTCTTGCCGCAATCTCGTTAACGCGAGAGAAACCTTCCTCTTCCCTCGAGCTCGTTCCATAAATCATTTTCCCACTCTGCCGCTACATCACTCGATTGCCTCCAATATTTATTCGAATTATCACTCGTCTGAAATTTATAATGAAATTATATTTTCCGATTATAAACCGAAATTTTCGAATTTCTTTGCTTCTCTCTTTAACGCTTGCCCCTTTTCGAAATCTGTTTTAATAAGTATACGGTTCGAAGAAAGTTGGGAATTCGTGACATCGCGCGGGATACTTGGGTCGACAGCCCCCTAAGTCGGCGAATTCCGGGCTTGGCTTATACGAGTTCGAAAACTCGCCGAAAGGGATTAAAGCCGGCTACAGCGCTCGCCCGGTAATGGAACTTGCTCTCCAGTTTCGAGACGCTTCTTGGAAATGGCCATTAGAGCCACTTTAAAGACTGTGAACCAACTCTCCTGCCTTTTCCACGGAATTTCTTCTTCCACGCTTGATACGAGCACTTTGTCCGCCAAACGTTCATTCATATCTCGTCGTGTTGTAAGCTTTATTTATTCGATGAAATTTTCTTTTTTTTTTTTTTTTTTTTTTGAGGAAAATGTTAACCCATTAGAGAATTAGATTAGGAAAAGGGAAATATATCTTTCGTTTTTTCTGAATAAATAAATCGATATTTGCCAGGATATAAGACAGGAGGATATCTTATTCTTTAAACGAGTAACGGTACGCTCTTCCGTTCCCCACTACATGGGATCCCCCAACAATATCGGATCCCGCGGTGGAACGGGTTTTACACGAACTCTCGCATTCCTACGTACGTGAGAAAGGGGGGAGATTGATAGTCTCCCTCTCGTTTCTCATTAAATCGACGAACAGCTTCTTTAAAAAGGAAGAGGAGGAGGGGAGGCTTCGCCGCTCGAGTCGTCAATTAAATACTCCTCCCCCTTTTCGAGGGGAACTTTCGATGCCGTTCCTCTCGTCGAAGCAGGATTGCTTCACCTGCTGCTTCTCCTCTAATCTAGAACTACACTATAGACAAAAGAGGTGATGATCCCTGGGCAGGTATTCGGTCGCAAGGTCGCTCGAAGGCGATCACCAGTTGCAGCGATGAGAGAGTCGTCGATTTTCATCGGTTCGTTGCCTCGATTAACGATTTTCCCTCCCCTGTTCTCGTCGCATCGATTCGAGGACGGGCGTCGACGAGCTCGATTAACAATCGAAACGGATCATGTCGGCGAAATACTCGAAAATACACGTTCAGACCGATTCATCCGAATGTAAATATCGGGCAAACAACCCAACCTCCCCGGAAGGGGAGGGTTGGCCGGTCGCCAATCCGGGACTCGATCAAGTTCACCCGATCCTTTTTACAAAAACCTCCTCTTCCCGCGTTTCCTTCCTCGTCCATCCTTCCTTTTCCATCACCCCGCCTCATC
>NW_006263614.1:544025-544668 GCF_000469605.1 Apis dorsata | reverse complement strand
GGCTGGTGGGGGGAGGACTGGCGGTGGGGGTGGCTGGTGGTTGGCGCGAAACACGTCCCTGCCCGGCCGGGGCTAACGCAAAACATCAGCCTACAAATTGGTGAATTTCGTTCCCCGACCGTCTGGAATTCCGGCAAGTTTTGCCCTTCCTCGATTTTCCACGGCCACGGATCCCGGATACTTTCCTTTCTCCTCTCTTCTTATTATCTCTCTGTTTTTCGAGTCTCGCCTGTTTTTAGGGGCAGTTGTTTTGACGTGGGTTTATCGATACGAAACGTAGTAGCGGTATGAATCGTTAACGAGGACTACCCACCAGTCGGCTCTCCCATTTATTCCGTGTCGGCGGAAATACTTCCGCTTAGTTGGCAATAACGCGTCAACGTCGAGCGGGAGGGTGGACTCGTTATCGATTCGATCGTTCGAATCATCGGGCGAAAGTTTTAAACGAGCCAGTACGTCGATTACGTACGTGTCGAAACACGCGAATGTGTTTCGCCATTCCCTACTCTGGAATTATCCCCCCTGCATTAGATCAAAATCGTCCATCTTTCGTTCTTCTTTTTTTTATGCGCGCGACTCGATTTCGCGGTAATTAAATTTGCATCAGAAGTTTCGTGGAAATTTAACCGTGAAATAGAGAGAG
>NW_006263614.1:542922-543953 GCF_000469605.1 Apis dorsata | reverse complement strand
GAGAGAGAGAGAGAGAGAGAGAGAGGCCTATGCAAAGATCGAATTACCCTTGTGAGGAGAAAAAGAATAGAAATTCATTAAACTTGCCGATACAAGGGTGAGAAAAAAAAGAGAGAGAGAGAGAGAAAGAGAGAAACATGGGGCGGAAATACTCGTTAAGAAATGGCACGTAAATTAATTGCGATACCGCAATCGACCGCACGGGCTGTTTCACTTCGCCCACGTTGCCTTCTCTCTCTCTCTTCCCCTCACGAGTACACGTTTGCGAATAAATTATTCAGCTTGAAGTATTCCGGAGTATTTCGTTTCTGTCCCCCATGAATTATCCACCGATTATATCCACGTTTCCGAAACACTTATCGAATTCGTCAACAAAACGGAACGGAAGGTGCCTTTCGAATGAATTTTTCGGGCAATTAATTAAATTAATGAATTACGAATGGGTAATTTGACGTGACGAAATGATCGAGATATGATAGGGGAAGGAGAGGAGAAGAATCCTGTCCCTTCTTTAATAGATAAGTTATTCGGGAAGAATGGAGGCCACGGTACGGAGAATCGTTTATTCCGCAGCATCTCGCGATAGATGGAGGTTGACCCTGGCAATTTCTCCTTGAATCTCTCGTGGCGGAGGGTTGTTTGCGACCCCCTCCTTCGCGCCGACTCTCTCAATATTGTTAACGCGCGGAGGGTTCAATTGCACGTGTACGGTCGATGTCTGTGTGCCTCGTAGAGGGGCCGGTTCTGTACGAGAGTACGAGAGTGTATATATATATATATATATACATATATATATATATACACGCATACATGTATATACACACAAGCACGTAGCATTGGCTGGCGCCAGAAGGCCTTCATCGCCCGTTCCACCTGTTTGTGCTGGAGTTTTCCCCGCTTAGAAACTTTCAGTGCCCAACAACAAAGTTCCCGGCTGGCCGAACTACTCCCGAATGACGTGCCGGATCGATACTTTGTAAGCCTCATAAATAAAGCCGCCACGCTCCGTGACTTGTTCGCCCTACCTTCCG
>NW_006263614.1:536108-542386 GCF_000469605.1 Apis dorsata | reverse complement strand
AAAAAAAAAAAAAAAGAAAAAAAGAAGAAGAAAAATGAGATCGAGTCGCACGGATTCGATATCACGCCTCAAATCAAAGCGAAAGAAAGATACCTTCCTTTTGAATGATCGAGAAGAGTTGCCGGCGAAAAGAGCCGGCAGGGCACACGCTCCTGAACAAAAGTATCGATTGCCAATAAATTCCGCATACTCGTAGCCGGCAAAGCGTAAAGGTAGCCATTTCGTTCACGGTTCGCCAACTCACAATGGGTTTCCGCGTACAATCTCGGCTTCTATTCACATACACGCCACGGTAAAATTAGCGAAGGTATACTCTTGCACAAGGTAGACTCGGTAAGAGACGCACTCGTTCGAGCCGGACCGATGCGAACTTGCTCCAGATACCATCGATCCGTGAGATCGCGCCGAACCGAGCGCAAAAGATTCCTCGTGCCTTTTTTTTTTTTATTCTCTTTTCCCCTCTTCGCTTCATCTTGGAAAAAGGAGAGAAGCTTAATAAATTATCGCGACCAATTCGAACGCAAACATTATGCAAATCGCGATGTTTCCTCGTTGCGGAAAATTATACTGTCAAATTGTACCGTTGAATTCAGAATTCGACGTAACAGGATTTAACGAGAACATTGGTAAACACATCGCGAACGATTATGTATAATGATAGAAATTTTCCGATGCGTTCTCGAAACGCATTATCCGAAGATTTCAAATTTTGAAATGCAATTCAAGGTTATAAGTATATTTGCATAATAATGCGAATTTAATAATTTAATAAATAAAAATTATATATGATAAATCAATTTTTAGAGTTCGTTCTGACCTTTAAATTCGAAATACGTAACCATAGATATATCAACGCTCTGTACGTAGGACCCGTACGTAGTTAAAATTCAGTTACGGAACGTCTTTCGAAACACAGTGCCCAGGAATCGCGTAGAAACGCGAAGATAACGAGTCTCGGTGAAAGAGAAAGCGAGAGGACAAGTGGTGGGGATGCGAGAGAAGGAGAGAGAGAAAGGGCGACAGTTTATCGGGTATGCATCAACGAGCCACGTTTGCAATATTATCGTCGCTCGCGTGACGCTCCCGGTTTTCGAAGGCGGCTGCTCGTTGCCTAGGGTCTCGAGATAGGGGTCGTGGCAACGGAACGGATAAGGTGGGAGGAGGAGAGTTGCGAGGGGTAGGATCGGATGGTTGGACCGGGTGATAACGGGGGGAGAGGGGAGAGAGGGGAAAGGTGGTCCGGCGAGTACAGCGAGCGAGGAGGGAGTGGCGGATCGGGTGATCGGGTGACGGTGTGTCGCGGGGAGGGCTGAGGGCCAGAGCCGGGAGCAGGGGCGGAGTGGGGGAGACGATTCCACGAAGATCACGGAGCACCAGTAGACGGCAGCACTGCGGGCCGCGCGTATCGCAGTTCGTGTCTGATCATCTGCGCGCTTTTGTCTCTACACTGGTCGACTTGCCGTCGTCGTCTCGAGGGTGAACGTGCCCCCACCCTCTCGGCTTACCCCACCCCGAAGATTTTCTATTGTTGCCGCCGTGTCGTATCGGCGCGTACGGGTAGTGACGCTTTCGTGCCGGCGTTTATCCGTTGGTTCCGTGCTTTTTCTCTGGTTCCGAGTAATAACCGGAAATAGGAAGTGTTGTTACACTGGTTCAGAAACAGGAGAAGCGGTGCGCAGCGAAGCTGATGGAAAAAATATAAAAGGATCGAGAGTGGGGATCTCCGGAGGGAGAAGGAAAAAAAAAAAGGTGATACTGTGAGAAAGCCGTCGGAGCTGGTTTCGAAAAAGGAAGCTCAACGATACGCGCGGTGTCGCGATTCGCAATCGCTTTGCCGTGAAGTTTGCTACGCGTCCTTGGCACGCGAACATCGTATATGTGTTGCGAGTTGATGAAAATTGACCGGTTCGGTTCGTTGGACGCGTATAATGGGCAGGGGCTCGAATATTCGAAGTCGAGAGTTTCGTTCGAACGGTTTAATCTGACTTTGTGCTCCCTTTATCGAGTTTGACACAGTTCAAGTGTTCCTTGAGGCGCGTCGACTCTGTCCAGCCATATTTGACGCGAATGCTTTCACGCTGATATCCAAAGTTATTCGGCTCGTGTTCAAAACGGTGTGTGAGTGTTTTCGAATCGCGATAAATCTTCCGGGAGACGTGCGTGAAAGAAATTATAATTTACGCGATAGATGCGAGTTGCGAGTGAAATGCGCCTCGAATTGGCAACATTCCCAGACGCAGTGTTCCCTAACGATGCCACCGCGTTTCTAACCGAACGCGATACGCCGGTCGAACGTTTTAAACGGAATTTACTAATTATTTCAAGCTCGATTTACTGAGCTTTCGAGAGCTGAACGCGTTCGGAATCGTAGAATATTTCGAAGGGTTTGCTCTCGTTAAATATCCGAATGTCGTCGCATCGGGTTCCAAGAGAGATCAAGATCCGTATCGATATGTGAGGCTCGTAGCGAGAGAATCGTTCGATGTTGCCAGCTCCGCTTCGAAGGACGAGTGAACATCGAGAATGATCGTTACAGTGAAAAAAACACGTCGCATTTCAAGTGGAGGATTTTACACAGAATCGTGAGAGGAGGTGGGTGTATATGTACATACGTATAGGGTGTATATGTATGTATATGTATATATACATATATATATATACATATATCGGTTTCTCGTGACGCGTCACGCGCGATTTTAATTCTAACCTCGACGGTCGATGAATGATTGTGTGCTGTGTCAAGTAAAGTGAAAGTCAAGCGCGACGGACGGCCATATTTCATGGATAAACGTGCACCATAGTGACCGGCTCGAACTGGTTACAATCCCACGGTTCCAACGCCACGAGACGTAAGTGTTTCATCGCTAAAGATTCACTCTGATTACCACCTCCGCGTTTAATAGCAGATTTAATACGATTTCCTTATCAACTCGCTCGGAAAATAGAACGTGATTCTACAACTTTATATGAGTTGAACACGGTTTAGTCGATAATTACGACTCGTTTTTTGTCTTTTGAAATTTTCTTACCGTTACGCCGTTTTAATATATATCATCCCAATATTATTTGATTTTTGATTTAATAATTTACCCCTCCTTGGATAAAAATTTTAATATTTTTCTTAAGAGTACCGAGTATAATATTTTTTCGCTAAATATTCAATTTTATCTTTAATAGCAAAAATACGAAAAGAAATGTTTCGATATAATATTTTTCGCCTCATTGCGTCCAAAAAAATATTGACGTAGAGATTAAAATATAATCTGTCACATTAAATGTCAGTCAAATTTATTAGATATTCTTAGATAGTACCCAAAAATGAACGAAAAATCACTTTATAGTTTTGATCAAACGATACGAAAATTCCAGAAATTGTTTCTCTTTTTGAATCTTATATATTCTCGTTTGAAATCATTTTGAATTTAACACCGTCGCATTACAATTCTCCGCATATATTCACGGATGATTGATATCGAAAGAAATTTAAGAGCATAAACAATGAATCGGGAAAGGCAGTTTTATAGAAGATACTGGGAAAATACGTGGAGAGAAACGATAAAAGCGCTTGGTTCTCGTCGAACGTCACGAATCGATGGTTGATTCCATTATTCTTTTCTATCCTTTCTCCTGCCAGTTTTTTTTATCTCGTCTACATGCGTAATGTGATTAACGAGACCAAAAATTCTCGTGACGCGAATAGAAATGCAATGAGAGGGAAAAGAAGAATTCGATCATGATTCGAAATACGCTATTTATCAAAAGTTTCTCGAATCTCGAGCCACGGGGAAAGGTATTTGATGGAAAAAAATATCCATGCTTTTCTTGTACGAAAGTTTGCTTTCGAAAGAAACAACTTTGAAAGTCTGTCGACTGTCGGTGTACTTGAGACACGGCAGGCATTTATCGTGCCTCTGGATAATGTATGCGAACTTACAAGCCGGTATAACTCGTAGAAACTGATGTCGTTCGAGAACATACCGCTTCCGCATCAATTCAAAGAGAATTGCGTAAACGTTTGCTAACTCCTAAGATTTCCAAGCTTTTACAACTTTAAACATTTTCTATTTAAAAGAATCGTTCATTTATTATCAAGTCAAGGATGAAATAATTACACACCATTTGAAACTAATATTGAAAATAAAAAATATGTACATAATTTGTACGAAATATAAACGATAAACACACATCGATCGTATATACATACAACTTAAAACTCGTAACGAGAATATTCATAGCTACGATAAACACGGACGAGTTGGCATACAAGATTCCGTAACAAAGAACGTTTAATTGAAAGATATACGCATAAAGAGAAGAAGCATCGATCTCTTCTGGTGGAAGAGGAGGAGAAATTCAAGGACCCTTTTCCTTATTGACACGCGTGTATAAACTTTTGAACGTTAATGTAGGAGATCCTTTATATCCACGCGTAGGAAGGAGAATGAAACAAGGCGAGGGAAAGAGATGCGGCGAGAAAAGGAAGCAAAGCGAGAGATGGTGGAAGAGTGGGTGATGGAAAGAGCGAAAGGGTGGGTTGTGTGGGTGCACGAACGAGTGAACGAGGGTGCAAGAGAGATGGACAAAGGGGAAAGAGTGGCATGGTGAGGAAGAGAGACGAATGGAAGGGAAAATGAATTCTCGTTGGCAGTCAGATAACCCGGGGTACGATCGATCGGAATATCTGCCGGTCCGTTGGCGTTACACACACCGCTTACATAGAAACGCGCTTATATATAGAACATCGGCCATGTGCCGAGAGAGGCGAGCGCCGCGCGCATACGTACCTACATACATACATATGTACGAATGTCTACATAAACGCGTCTGCATCTCTTTGCGAACGACGGGACGCGTGTACTATTCATGAATGCGTATACAGGGTGGCGCGATTTAACCGCGTCGCCACTTTTCAAAGAATGATAGAAACGAAACTTTTTCTCTAGCACTTGCTGGATTAATTTAATTTTTTTTTTTTTTTTCATTCTTCTTTTTTCCCCTTTTTTCTTTCTCTTTTTCAATTTTCTTTTTTTTCTTTTATTCTTCCGAATCGTTTATCTTCAACACATTTTCTTCTCAATTATTAATCGTTAATCTATTTCAATGTTTCTCAACTTATGGATCACGCTTATAAATAATTTTTTTTTTATACAGTTATATATAGATTATATTACAATTTTGAGACCGATGTCATTAATGGTATAAAATAATATGAAATGAATCACGTGAAAAATAATTTTAGCGTAAAAAATAATATCTAATCCTATTTAAAATGATAGAAACAATTTAGCTTAAAGCTTTTCTTGGGAAAGAGTCTCGAATTGGAACTGAAAGTTATTCTTTCATATAACGGGGTATAAGTCTGAATTTTTTACCCAGAAATTTTTAGTTTTTCCCATTATATCTTCCCTTAGTAAATAGGACGTTATATTTAAATTACAGTTCATCTACAAATAGCGATATTTCAGTCAAATTTAAACAATCGCACACTGTTATCGAGTGGGGTGTTATTCCCAGATCTCTTTAGACACCAATTTGTCTGCAATTATTCATCGGTCGGACAATTCGACTTGGTCGATAATGAAATTTATCCGAGGGATCTCGACTCAAACGTCACCCATTCTCTAATAATGTTTTGGAAAGGAATGGAAATTCTAGAAATAAGAGTTAATTGCCAAACGAATCGATCCGGAGCGGAGGAGGAACGATGATGAAATTACTCGTTATTCGTCCGTCTGGAAAGTTTGTGGGAATCGAATTCTCCGATCGAGAGCAACCAACCGCTCGAGGATAGCGGTGTGCTAATGGGCGTGAATACGCGACTGTTATCAGTCGTTGTCACTTATCGCGCGTCAAGGTACGAACAGACGGATCCCTTCTGACTGTCAATACCTCATCGAGATACTTGACTTGCATGCGAGTCAAGTATGCGCATAGATAAAACGAGCCACGTCGACCCACGTATCTCTCATGCAGTGGTTATTGTCGCATGTCAAAGTCGAGTAAACGATACGCCAGTTACGTTGATTCGTTCACGATCGGATAAACAATTTCTTCAACGTTATTATTTCGTATTTCTGCAAACTTTTGCGAACGAATTTTTTCCCGAGAGAAAAAAAAAATTAATAAAGGGGAAATTGAGAAAGGTTGATCAAAGATTAGAGAATCTCTGGGGAATGAAATTGAGGGCAATGGAGGAAAGTGCGAGCGATGAAAAAAGGGGGAAAAAGAGGGGAAGGTATTTCGTCGAGATTTCTGGGTAGGATAAAATGGCGAGGATA